>NC_134468.1:6961246-6983746 GCF_964194025.1 Convolutriloba macropyga
TCATTAAGAACGCCGGATTGTACTCAAATTAGTCTCCAAATTGATGCACTCCCCTCAAAAAAGGAAATTAGCTCAAATGTTATCAAAATATTAATTCAACATACGAACTCAATTTTTTATGGTTTACTAATGCTCAATCACACAATGAAGATCTTCGAATAACGATTGGACTAAATTAATAAAAACGACAATTTGCTAAATCCAGAACACTCCTAAAATTGGCGGGAAAAAATTTGATCTCTCGGGCGTTTGAGATGATCTTGTCAGCGTTTTTTAGGCTTGCTCATCCATTTATGTGTAAGAGAAGTGTGCTACTGAACAATTATTGATGCATTTTTTTGGAAAAAAAACAGAGGAAATTTTGAAAAATTTAGCGAAACTTTGGCCGGATTTCCAAAGAAATAGTTGAATAATAATCTTCTTTGTCTTCAAAATTGAAACTAATAACACTATTATTAACAATTTTAACATAGTTTTACAAAATATAGTTTTACGACTACTAAAGGAGCAAGAAAAACTAGTCATGAAACTAGTCATAGTTCATTAAAAAATTTGTTTGTGTCCGTTGTTGCGTTGTTTATTTCCTCATTTTGAACACGACTGCATCGTTGCTTGTTACTGAAGTACGGCAGATCTGAACAAAAACAATTGCGATTAGCCAAATCTTCAAAAAATTGAAAGCTCGATAACTCCGTGGGACAAAAAATGAAAAAACTGATTATTTTAAATCTATGTTTCACACTCCATGGGTTTTCTAATGATGCCACTCTCAAATCTCTACGATGAATAAATGCAAAATATGACAAAAATGAGGCACAAAAAGTCTATACAAAAACATTTCGGGTTTTTATTTCCTCCCCCAAACAAGGTTGGTCCGAGCAACAAGAACAATTATAATAGTAATAATTTTAATAATGATGGTAAAAATAATAAAAATAAAAACGATCTTAATAGTAATGTAGTATTATTATTTTCATAATAATGATAATAACAGCTGTGAAGAATTCTTTTGGTGTCTACCTATTGGTTGTGAGTCTTGGTTACAGGTTTTCCCCTGTATCTCACTAACCCTTGTGTGGAGAAATGCTGTTTACGGTGTTTCTTTTAATGCTCCAGTGTCATCGGAAATTGGAAACGATATCTCATCGTCTATATGTGACGCAGGTAGCATTTGATAGTCTTGTGATGTGGTGGTACTTGTTATTGACGCCGTTGTGTGTATTGCGGTAAGTTTGTTGTTGGCAGTGTGTTGATTGTTTCACGGCGTGTTATTTCTGTCTGTGGTTGTGTTGTGGTGGTTTCTTTATGTTGTTGTGAAGTGAAGTTAATTTCATGCTCTTCTGTTTCGTCCGTCTAGTTTTTCGAACTTATTTCTCCCGAGGAGTTGAGCAATATGACTTTAAGGGTTGAAACTTGTTTCGTCCTTTTGTTTTTTGATCTTCGGTATTGCTCTGTCTTTTTTCGGTGTTGATTTGTTTGATATAGATTTTGTGCCCGTTGTTCAGTTCTTTATTTCCTCTTTTTGTGATGTACCATTTTGTGATGGGCTACGGGGTGAGGTACACATGAACACGACTGGATCGTTGCTTGTTATGACTTGGTGTGTAGTATGTGTTTGTGTGTCACTCTCAACCTCAAATATTTTGACGGTCTCTGTGTCTTCAATGTCTTCTACATCCCATTGGAAGAAAAGATCTCTTTGCATCAGATTGTTAACTCTCATTTACTGTGGCATCTTTCTCATTGGTAGCAAAAGATGCCACACAAAATGGTCGAAAGAAATCTCTTGGGCTTGGTTTACTTGCTGATCTGGTTCTCTTCTTAAGCCTGCTTGGTTGTTGTTGTTGTTGTTTGGTCCAGTTAGTTTTCGTTTTCTGCCTTTCGTTGTAAGCTTATTTTTCGATTTGGCGTATTGTTGTCGTTTACCGAGGAGTCGATGAATATGAATTTAGGTGCTCATATATCTTTTGTCCCATTGTAGGAAAGATCTGTTTGCATCAGATTGTGACCTCTCATTTAGTGTGGCATCTTTCGCATTGGTAGCGAAAGATGCCACACTAAATGAGCACAAGAATGCTCCTGGGATTGGTTTACTTGCTGATCTGGTGCTGCTCTGTTCTTGGTTGTTCTTTGGACAACCAAGAACTGCTTGATTATTCTTGGGACCAGTTGGTTACCAATTTTCTGTCTTTACCAAGTGGTCTGCTTAGTTTTCGATTAGGTGTCTTGTTTTTTTCATAGATTTTGACGGCCGATTTTCCGAACTAGTGTTTGGTTCCATATCGTGTTGGGTGGAGTAGTTACAATTGATGGTGTTTGCGCCACTTCAAATCATATGCAAGAACCATCAGACAGCAAAAATTACCTTTCGAAACTCAAAAAAAAAAATTAAGAGTTTGCAAAAACTCAAAACTGGTAAAATCTAAAAATTTTTACAAGTTGAGACCAAAATGTTGTCAATCCCTGCAGGTTTTGAGACAGGAAACCCTGAGCAACTCGAGATTATTGGTCAGGGTAAACTCTGAGCAATCCAGGGACCACTGGAAAGTTTTTGCATCAGACACAAAAGTGTTAAAACACACCCTATTAACCGTATTCGGTGCAAAAGTGCAATTTGTCATCTGTTTCCTATTTATAGTTAAATTTCTTTATATGTTTATTATGTGAACTCTATAGGGTCAAATGCCATATTCAGCGCGCTTAGTTCTAGTTAATAAGCAACTTTTCCTTTGCCAATGATACTATATTACCAGTTAGTTGACGTTTGCAGTGTAAATTTTGACCTAAGTTAATTTAATTGATTAACCAATTGGGGACGAGTAACGATGATGTTTTAGATGATATTAACCGTATTATTTCTTTTTAACTGTTTGTTTAGCTAGTGAAGTTATATCGAATTTAGAGCGTGAAGAAATTGGCACCGCTTAAGTTGCTAGATTGTAAAATTGTCAAGGTTTTCTAAGTTAATTGGGCCTTCCTGTAGGAAGTTACCAAAATTGTTAACACTGATCTCACACTTAACCCAGCGACTCATTGTTTTAACAGGAATACTGGTCAACTGAATTAAGTGAAGAACCAGGCCGGTGTCAAGCTTGAGTAATGGAAGGTGAAGATTGGGTTAAGCTGAGACTCTTGAGCAGCCGCAACACTTGGTCCACCGACCCAGACAACAACGCACAAAGAGTAACGAATCTTCAATTCAATTTGGTTGACCAGACCGAAATCGTTACGATAGCTGCAAAGAACGCCGCTGGGCAATGGAAAACTCTTGACTAAATGATGTCAGGCCAATTCAGCAGACTTGAAAGTATGCAAATTGAAATGCTCACAACAATTGACAGACACCTTGCAGATGTGAAAATTCACTTAGCCCATAACAAAAGTGTCTGTCCAAAGAGAATATTGAGCCTCTTTCCTTCTTTGAGACTTACGATGAGCTCTAGGAAAACGACCAGCAGCAGAGGCAACTCAAATCCCGAAGCCCAAGCATTTGAAGAAAATCGCCGCCGAGAGTGAGCGAAAGTTGTGCGAAAAGAAGAAGAAACTCAAATCATTGGTCATACAAACACCAAAACTCAGTGATATTAAACAGTGTCGCGACGGGGGTTGTTATCCACCGAAAAGTCACTGTGCGATTCTACACAATAAGGGAAAAATATATATCATTTCACAGTAAAGAGACAAAATTCACAGATGAATTGAGAACGGAAAATTCTGGTGTCAAGTATTGCTTCATATTGGTTGACAGGTTTGAGCAAGAAAACGGATTACCTTAGAGGCATGCTAAAAGAGTGCCTGCAAACCACACATAGAGGAAATCAATCTTTTTTGCTGCTATCTACATAGGCTGGTGATACGGACGCATATGGAACGTTAGTTGAGATGGCAAACGCAAAATGGAATGACAGAAAATGTCGAAGAGAACCTTGAGGTCTCTTCTAGTCATCGTGATGCGCCGAAGCAGAAAAGAAACCAGTATTGCAAAATTAAAGAAATAGAGCTCTAAAGTATAGACCTAAGAAAACCTGAGCAACAATTGCAAAAATGTTAGGATAAGTTTGAAATTGAACGTGAAGAAATTGAACTACATCATCGGCAAGAAGAATTACTTTTGAAGCTGCAACAACAAGAAGACGAAATACGTCTGCGACATCATAAACAAGAGCTCGAAAATGGACCAAAGAAAGCTGCGGCAGACGAAGAGCAAAAAACGCCTGGAATTTGAATTGACGAAAGGAAGTTCAAGAGCATATGGATCGCTGGCGGCATCCATATGCTCTTGAACGAGCATATGGATCGCTGGCGGGCCACTTTGAAAATGTTTGATCAAGACACAAGCTATAAAAGAAGCAGGCTGGGCAGATTCAGTGGTTCAACACTCTGACCCGAGCCAGCGATTATCTACAAAGGATGTGGTCGATCCTCCTAGAAAAATCACATAGGACAAAGTTGGGAAATGTTTCTGCGCCTGCCGGAAACTACCCCGCTGTTTCAACCAGGTGTAGGACTTCTCTTAGCCCTACGGCGTGACTCAAGTGTTCTCGAGAAACTGGAAATCCCTAAATCAATTAGGGTGACAGAACCACAAACGCATTTTTCTAAGACATCCTTCCAACAGCAGGCAAAGTCGGCATTCCAGAATAGACAGAGGAGTCAAATTCCCTTGCACAACTCTCGTAAAAGATTGATAGAGAACTAAAACCAAACAAAAGTGAGCCAAACCCCACACGTAATTCACCAACTCACTGGTGATCCAAGAGGATTACCAAAACTCAAGTTAATGGAGTTCTCAGGAGATTGTTGGAGTGGCCCGAGTGGGACGAATTTTACGATGTCACTGTCAATCAAAATAGTCTAAGTGATAATGAGAAGATGCATCGTCTAATTAATAGCCTCACTGGTCAGGCGAAAGCGCTCAATAGCTGGATTGTCATATTTCAAGCGGCAATATCAGAGTCACATTATCAATCTTGTGATATTCTCTGTTAAATGTCTTCAACACCAAGAGTCCTAGTCGAAGCTCAATTTAACAAGATAGAGAGTCATCCTCCAGTTAGACGATGAATCCATCAGTAACACTATTCGATTTGCAAACGTATTCACAAACAGAGTAAACATTTTGGCTGGGCTTGGATTTCAGCTTGACATGGAATTTGAGTGAGTTATAATCAACCAGAAAACTTTCCCCTCAGGTTTAGGAGCAGTAGCTGCGAACACGTACAGGATCATTGACTACTGCAAGCAAACTTGATTGTATTAAAAGATTGGTTAGAATCAGCAGCTTTCATAAATAAAGACCTGTTAGCTCAGACAAAACGCTGAAGATTCTACGAAACCAAATAGTTCAAAAGAGGTCCATTCAAAAACGATGTTGCAGATTGTGTTTCAATTGCTTAAGACCTTGCCGTTGGTCAAAGAAATGCAAAGGTAGAACTTGCAGTTTGCCCAATTGTGGCAGACGTCATAGAAAAATTTTGCACATCGACTTCACATAGAAGGAAGCCACAACGAGTGTCTCAGATGCCAGAATGGCAGTAAAGATGAACATCACGAAAGGATGAGATACTGTTGTGCGCATTAAACTAATGAAGGGTGATCCAAGCCTAAGAGTGCTAGCAATGTGCGATAAAGGCGCCTCAATTCATAGACAAATCAATGGTGCCTACACTCCACCTACACAGACAAGAGGCGTCATTCTCAATTGCAGGAATCCACAGATCACAAGATGTTTAGACTGATATAATGCCGATAGCGGTTTCAGCCCAGGAAAAGGATCGACCATTGACAACAAAACATTTTTCTTTCATAAAAGAATTAAAATTGTGTAATCAGATTGTAGATCTTTTGCATGGGTTGAATAATCACTAACCGCATTTGAGGAACTTGCCAAAACAGAGCTAGAATCTAAATGGTGTTCAAGTTATTCCTGGAAGAGACTTTTACAACATACGTCATCTATTGGAATTTAAGAAGTCAGAAGACAAAACTGCGCCTGAGGCAGTAAGATGGAAAATAAGATGGGCCTTTAGTGGTCCCCTACCAGCGATGTAAGCCGCAGTTCTTGCTACCTTGCTACAAAAGTAATCTCAATTGCAGGGGAAAAATTTGCATGCCAGTTGAGTTATTGGTGGCGAATCGAATCCTAAGCTCCAAATTGTGATGTCGACGGTCAACCAAAATTTGAACAGTGAGCAACCAAGACAATGGGGAAAACAACTCGATTCACCTGTGAAATATATGAAAATGGACTTTTGAGGCGAAAAGATGAATTGAAGCTATCAGATAAATTCTACTCTGCTGTGAGGATACTCAAGTCCCTAGACAGACGCCTACTGAAAAATGATGCGCTACAAAAACGCTAACAGGAAACCATTGTTACTGACGTTAAGGCTGGTTAGGTTTGCAAAGTTGAACAACTTTAACTGAGCGATATCAGAGACAAGCTTCAATGGTACTTGCCACATCAGCTTTTCAAAAACCCTCATAAATTTAAAAAAATCAGAAGCTTGTGAAACGCAGCAGCAAAGAATCAAAGAGTGGCCGGCAATGATGATTTCTATCTGGACCAGAATTGTCGCAGAGTCTGATTGGAAAATTTTTTGCCCACGAGAAAATTAAATAGCACTATCAGCCGGCAGAGAAGCAATGTTTCTTCAAATTGCTGTCGAATGCGATGACAACCGATGCTTAATATTTCTCTGGTGAGAAAAACCAGAGCACAGGATAGAAGTTTACAAGTATACATGACACGTTCATGGGGCCACGAGCTTGACAGCTTGTGCAAATTACGCTTTGAATCAAGTTGCGAAACATAATGTGAAAGACGACGAACATCTTGACAGAAGTTCCATCAAAATTCCTGCATCGATGACATCCAAAGTCAGCGAGAACTCCTCAAGAGGAAATCAAATTCTACAAAAAACTTCTAAACATCCTCAGTAAATGTGGGTTCGATTCGACCAAATGGATAATGTTTGACGAAAAGGTCAGGTCACAGAACCGAGAATCAGAAAAATCAAGGGAAGTTGTGAAAACTTTGAAGGCCGAACCACAATCATCCTCAATCCTTAGACTAAACTGGAATGTAGACACACGTAGTCTCATAATCTCTCGTGGAAATCAGCAAAAAGTTCATGCATAGTAACCAGCCAATAGTCCTATCTTTTGTCTCAGCAGTGTTTGACCCACTGGGGACTTTTTTCCCTTCGCCATAAGGATGCGGTTTCTAATGCGAAGCATTAGGGCAGCAATCGGACAAACAGGGCTCAAAGAGTGCTCATTTTGATGCTCTGAGTTGAGAAAAATAACACCGTTGTTGATAAATAGACTTTATTTCGAAAACGCATGTACAAACTTGAGACTGCAAGTTTTAACAGAAGCGTTTGAAGAAACATTTGCATCTTGGCATATCTGCAAGATGAAGTGACGTTGAAACTCACCTATATGAAAAAAATGTCTTGTAGCACTTATCAGACTTACGACGATTACGAATTTAGAACTTAAAGCCACAGTTTACGTAGTGCGTCTGAAGAGGCAGATACTGAGATAACCTGATGTGAACATTAACAAAATCTGTCATGGACAGATTAATCAGATTGTTGCCAACAGAGCAGTAGAAAAACTGGAGAGATCTTCTATGATGCATTGAAGAAATGTTGCGCAAGCCACCAGTATTTTAGCAAAAGAGACAAGTTTGATCAAAAGTTTGACTGCAGACGATACAGTAGTTTCCACCGAATTAGAACTTTACTTCCTATTCCTTGAGGTTCAACAAAAAAAAAGAGGGAAACTCTTACTGCAGCCAAGGTCCACCAAGCAGAACCAATTTTCTTTTGATTTATTCAGAATGAAAGCCTCTCGAATGTTTCAAAGTCGATAACAAGCAGCAAAGAAATCTCCGAAACATCGAACATTGCAAAATTGTCAGCCTTCATAGAATAATATGAACTAATTCGAGTGAAATTCGAGCAGTCGAAAAACTGGAGAGATCTTCTATGATGCATTGGAGAAATGTTAAGGGCAACAAACACAGCAAATATCGGCTCCAGAAGAATGTTCATGAAAGACCTAAGGGAGTTCATGTAATTGAACGCGCCGGCATGGCTCCCGACATTTAAAGGAAAGTAGCAAAAGTCGTGGTTTCAAGCAAGTAAAATTGAACTTGCGCAAGCCATCAGTATTTTAGCAATAGAGACAAATTTGATCAACAGTTTGACTGCATACGATACAGCAGCTTCCAACGAAATAGAAAATTACTTCCTATTCCTTGAGGTTCAACAAAAAAGAGGGGAAATCTTACAGCTGTCAAAGTGCATCAAGGAGAACAACTTTTCTTTTGAATTGTTCCGAATGAAAACCTCTCGAATGTTTCGAAATCGATTACAAGCAGCAAAGAAAATTCAGAAACATCGAACCTTGCCAAATTGTCACCCTTCATAGAATAAGATGAAGCCATTTGAGTGAAATGGCGAATGAAGAATTCGAGTCTCGAGTACAACGCCAAGGATTCAATGTTATTGACAGCAAATCAGCCAGTCGTTTAACGAAGCCACAGAGTACGTGATAAAAAGTCTCCAGTAAGTGTTTTGGATATGTTTTTGAGAGATTTTCTATGTAAAATCAAGTCAAAATGTGTCAAATGTTGGAACAAAAACGCCGACCCAATTCATCCACTGATGAAGTTGCAAGAAAGTTATGGTGGCAATCTTAACAACCAAAGCCTCACAGACAAGGTATTTAGCACAACAACGTGTCATGATGAGAAAACGGTCATCGTAGGTCTTCTGACAGCAGTGCGTGACGATTCTAAAGACTGAACGGCACTCAAACCAAATCAATTCTTACTGGTACGGTAAAACGTGAGTGCTCCTTTCATGCCATCCAGTGAGCGTTACCCGGATCTGAGAAACTCTCAAAACGGCTCAAGCATAAGCATATGCTGACATGATTTTGATTTGGAATGGATGGACCTGTGAGTTTCTTTCACAAAAAAACCAACGATCGAAGTGGTCAGAAGAACATGTGCAAAAATTGAAAAAAGGCGAGTTATTATGGCTATTGGATGACTCGGTGAAGCGTTGTGAGTACATTTGAGACGCATCAACGAACTGGGAGGCATCATCGAAGTGTACAAACTGGGACGCATGCCCGAATTGGAACGCATCAACGACGCAAAGATGGTAATTTCTGGTTGGTGAGAGTCAAAAGGGCACATGGAGAGCTGATCCTCGGTCGTGAAGTTAGCGCCAGTATTAACCAGGGTTTTTCTGAGATCTAAATTGCCAGTGATATGGGTGCCACACCAGGTCGCAAGCTAGGGCCATCAGACAGCAACAATTAAATTTTGAAACCAAAAAAAATTAGAATATGTCAGAATTCAAAAATGGTCAAAACTGAAAGCTTTCACAAGTTGGAACCAAAATTTTGTACATCCTTTTTTGGGAAAGTAACCCTTGAGCAAACCGAGATTATAGCACTTGGTTAGGATAACCTCTAAAATATTCATGGACACCGCAAACGCATTTGCATCAGATCCACAAGTGTGGCTATTAACACTTATTTTGTGCAAAAGTGTAATATTTCATTTATTTCCTATTTAAAGTTCAATTTCTCCAGATGTTCATAAATGAACTCCTAATTGTCTGCTTATGTTCAAATGCCATACTGAAGCCATCTAGTGCTGCTTAGTAACCAAACTTGCCTTTGCCACTAAAACCATATTGCCCAGTTAATTGACATTTAGAGTATAAATTTTGACCTGAATTTCTTTACCTGATTATTCAATCAAGAATCAGTTACGATTTGCTTCAAGTGATATTCACCTTATTAGTCCTTTTACTCCTTTATTTAGATTGTAAAATTGTATCAAATTTAGATTCCGAAGAAACTGGTACTGTTGAGATCAGTTGTTGTTCAAAGCGACCATAAATTGACTCTTAATCATCTTTAGTCTTGTTCAAATTCCGTTGTTGATAAATAGAATCTATTTCGAAAACGCATGTAAAAACTTGAGACCGCAAAATTTCACAGAAGCGTTTGAAGAAACATTTGCATCTTGGCTTTTCTGCAAGATGAAGTGACGTTAAAACTCACCTATATGAAAAAAATGTCTTGTAGCACTTATCAGACACACGACGATTACGAATTTAGAACTTAAAGCCACAGTTTACGTAGTGCGTCTGAAGAGGCAGATATTGAGATAACCTGATGTGAACATTAACATAATCTATCATTGGACAGATTAATCAGGGTTGCTACAGCGGCTACAATCATCTCACAAGAAAAAAGTGATTGTTGCCAACAGAGCAGTAGAAAAACTGGAGAGATCTTCTATGATGCATTGAAGAAATGTTGCGCAAGCCACCAGTATTTTAGCAGAAGAGACAAATTTGATCAAGAGTTTGACTGCAGACGATACAGTAGCTTCCACCGAATTAGAACTTTACTTCCTATTCCTTGAGGTTCAACAAAAAAAGAGGGAAGCTCTTACAACAGTCAAGGTCCACCAAGCAGAACAAATTTTCTTTTGACTTATTCAGAATGAAAGGCTCTCGAATGCTTCAAATTCGATAACAAGCAGCAAAGAAATCTCCGAAACATCGATCATTGCAAAATTGTCAGCCTTCATAGAATAATATGAACTAATTCGAGTGAAATGGCGAATGAAGAATTCGAGTCTCGAGTACAACGCCAAGGATCGAATGTTATCGACAGCAAATCAGCCAGTCGTTTAACGAAGCCACAGAGTACGTGAGAAAAAGTCTCTAACAAGTGCTTTGCATAATTTTTTTGAGATATTTTTTAAGTAAAATCAACTTAAAAGTTGTCAAATGTTGGCATAAAACGCCGACCCAATTCATCCACTTATGAAGTTGAAAGAAAGTTATGGTTGCAATTTTCACAAACAAAGCCGCACAGACAAAATATTTAGCACAACAACTTGTCTTGATGAGCAAACGGTCAACACAGGTCCTCTGAGAGCAGTGCGTGACAGTTCTGAAGACTTAACGGCACTCAAACCAAATCAATTCTTACTACTACGGGAAAATGCGAGTGCTTCTTTCATGCCATCCAGTGAGCGTTACCCGGATCTGAGAAACTCTCGAAACGGCTCAAGCATAAGCATATGCTGACATGATTTGGAATGGATGAACTTCCGAATTTCTTCACAACGAAACCAACGAACGAAGTGGTGAAAAGAACATGTGGAAAAGTCAAAAAAGGCGAGTTAATTGCTATTGGATGACTCGGTGAAGCGTTGTGAGTACAATTGAGACGCCTCAATGAACTGGGAGGTATCACCGAAGTGTACAAACTTGGACGCAGTCCCGAATTGGGACGCATCAACTACGCAAAGATGGTGTTTTGTGGTTGGTGGGAGTCAAAAGGGCAGATGGAGAGCTGAACCTCTGTCGTGAAGTTAGCGCCAGTATTTACGAGGATTTTTCTGAGATCTAAATTTGGGCCATTGATATTGGCGCCACTTCAAGTCACAAGCTAGGGCCATCAGACTGCAAGAAATAAATTTTGAAACCAAAAAAAAACTTAGAATATGTCGAAGCTCAAAAATGGTCAAAACTGAAAGCTTTCACAAATTGGGACCAAAGTTTTGTTCACCCTTTTTTGGGAAAGTAAACCTTGGTCAAACCGAGATTATAGCACTTGGTTAGGATAACCTTTAAGATATTCATGGAAACCGCAAACGCGTTTGCATCAGACCCACAAGTGTGGCTATTAACAATTATTTGATGCAAAAATGCAATATTTCGTATATTTCCTTTTTAGAGTTCAATTTCTCCATAAGTTTATAAGTGAACTCTTAGATGTTTGCTTTTGTTCAAATGCCTTACTGAAGCCATATAGTGCTGTTTAGTAACCAAACTTGCTTTCGCCAATAAAACCATATTGCGCAGTTAATTGACATTTAGAGTGTAAATATTGAACTGAATTTCTTCACCTTATTATTCAATCAGGAACCAGTTACTATTTGCTTTAGGTGATTTTAACCTTATTAGTACTTTTACACCCTTATTTAGATTGTAAAATTTTAAAGAATTTAGCTTCCGAAGAAACTGGTACCGAGATTAGTTGTTGTTCAAAACGACTATAAATTGACTCTTAATCATCTTTAGTCTTGTTCAAATTCAGTTCAGGTTCAGTTGCTACATTGTGGAAACGGCAAAATTTTTAAGTTTAGTTGAGCATTTTTTTAAGAAATCAACAACCCTACTAGCACTGACTGAAGCCTTACAAACCTCAGTACGAGATTGTATTAAGTTTATCACTTAGGGTATACTTAACTCCAATCAAATCGAATCAAAAGCTACAGTCCTTTATTTTGACCCTGCGACTAAACCAGTTGTTTCGACAAAATTATTAGCCGCTTGAAGTAAATGAAGCATTAGGCCGGTGTAAAGCTCGAATACTAAGCTGTGAAGATTGGGTTCCGCTGAGACTCTATAGCAGCCGCAATAAATTGGTTCTGATTGCTCGGCTTTTTTTCATTTAACCAAAACTTCGTTTTTATTTAATAGATACTGACTTATTTTGTATTGTCCCAACGTTTTGCATGCAACTACGTGTATCAGACCTCGCCTCTGTTTGGTGGTTAGAGTGATGTCCTTTTTTTCTTTTTAACGTGTTCTTTTCATGGTGGAGTTCATTTCTTTTATTTTTAATGAACTAAGTTTTTTATCTTCTATTGTGACATGCATTACTGATTGATTTATCTTACTTGCTGATTTGTTTTTGAGGTGTTTGTGATTGGGGGAATTTCTCAGAATCGTTTCTATCTACTGTCATTTCTATGGTTGAATATATCCAGCTTCAATGTCCACATTGTCTTCTGCCTCATCTTCTCTTAGCCACATTTGCTCCGGTGTAAGTATATCCTGCTTCAAGATATTCTTGTCTATACAATTTGATAACATATTGTTGCATCATAGATTGTTTTTGGAGAGCTTTGTAATGATGTTGGATATTTCTGTGTTCGGTTTTTGGAATGTCCTTAAATTGTGTGAATCTTGGCGTCTGCTTTGAAATGAGTCTTATGTTTTGTATGATATTTGCAAGTCGGTTGTTTAGTTTTGTATTATTTGACCAGTAGTGATCAATATAAAACACTGCTAGTCGCATTTTTTGCTTTTTTTGTTTGTATAGGGTGTTCTCTTTTTCCCGTTCCTCTGTGGTCTTCAGATGGAGCTAGTAATTATTTTATATTTTTGTTCCTACAAAATATTTCAAATTTCCTGCTTTAAATGCTTGAGCTTGGTTACATAATATCGATTCTGGTATATCATGTAAATTACAGAAACTTTCTAGGTTTTGATTTAAGGTAATTGCGCCCCCTGTTATTCTGCAGGGGGAATCTCAATAGTCTTTCTACTGTAACTAATAAAGAATTATTTTTTGTTTATTATTTTTAAATGGAATTTTTAAATGGAATTACAAAATTATTTGTAGTTCTCGGTTAGTCTCTCCTAGTTTCGGTAGTCTTCCAAAGTAGTTTTTTGCCAAAAAAGATTTAAGATTTTTTTAACTCTGTTGACGCAATGTCTTGAACTCTGTTCCTGGGCCACCATTTCCTAGTGTACATGGAGACAACATAGTTTTGCTAAAGCTATCATATTACAGCCACTAGTTTAGATAAACTATCCTATATTATTGAAAAAGAATTATCATCCCATCAAAATGTAGATTAATAGTGTTTTAAATTATACACTACAAACACCCAGGCAGAAGTCTATAATTTAAAACACTATTACTCTAAATTTTGATGGGATGATATTTCTTTTGTAATATTATAGCCACCCAGCTGGGTTAACAGCAAGGTCTCCAAAGATTATGAAATAAATAGGATTCAATGGTTTCAAGGTATACGAATCTCTCCTTTTAACTATATTTATAACCAGAGAAAATTAGTTTTCTGGTATGATATCCTCAATAAGGGCCCATGACAAATGTTATCGGTAAGCGGGTGTTGGATACTCGTCCAATGTTTAAAACATATTGGGATGTTTGTCGGGTTGTATTGCAAATAGGTTTTGCCTTTGTTACAATGAGGATCATTTTGTGTACTGTTGTCTATGAGTGTTCTAGATGAAGTAGGATTGGTCGTTGTATCCATTTGGTAATTTTCTGTTTAGTGCTCGTTTTTTTGTAATTCTGATTTGAAGGATGTTTGCATTGAGATTTTGACGTATTCTTTCCAGATCAATTTTGATTTTAATAGATAGTTTGATTTATGCAAATCTTTGTCTGAGATGTGCTACTTGTTTAAACGACAATTCAGTCTAAAAGAACGCTTTGTTTAGTACGCGTGTTTTCGTTTGTATTAATGGCGTCATTATTTAGTTTGTCTATGCTATGTCCACTTTGTTATTTTGTGTTCAAAGTTCGTGTTTGATACAAAACCATTTCTCTTACCAGTTGGTTTTGAAGCGATGATACTGATTCCCCATTTTTGCAGAAGGTCTCTTCCCCATACATTTTGTGGGAGGTTGTTGGAGATTAAAAGGTTTCCATTCTGTGCTGTCCATGATCCAGAATATAGATTTATCTGTAAGTGTCCTATTAGGTGTGTCCTGTTGAATCACTTTTTTAGGTTTTTTCTGTAATTCTTGTGTTGCGTGCAGTGGGTATTGCTTTCTGTGATTTCACTTGCTTCGGATTGTTGCATGAATGATCTGGTCGATCCTGTGTCTTTGTGTCTAGTAGAGCTTCATTTGGGTGTTATGCTACGTTGTTCGAACCCAAAGTTTTTCTCCTGTGTCTTTGTTAAGTGACACAATCTTAACTTCGTTAAATGTTGTAGCTTTTACAAAATTCGCATTTGACCAATCCTACATGAGGTCCTGTATGTAAATTGCTGCTTCGGCGTCAAATGATTCTTTCGTCAGTTCCTCTATTATTTCGTTCTCTGTGACATGTCGGATTCTTTTTGCTGGTAAGTTACTTTGTATCTTTTGTTTATTTCTGTTGTTTGGTGGTCTGTGGTTGTGTTGGTCTTCTTTCGGGCATTCGTGCTTGAAGTCTGATAAAAAGTGCTCTAAGTTTTTGCATTTTTGCTTGTGATGTTCATTTCCTGACAGTGGTTAGATGGTTCCTGATATAAAGTTGTCCACATTTGTTGAGTGGTATTATTTTTTTTGAGTTTGTTGTTGGTAAAATTACTTGCTGTGTGATGTTTGATTGCTGTGGTCTTCTGTTGATTTTAGCTTATTTTATCTATGACAAGTTGGGGTTGTTTAAGTGTGCTCATATGATTTCTGATTGGTTTGTCTGACCTCCTGCTCTATTTAATGCGAAAGTTTCGACTTTGTTGTGGTGTGCGCATTACTATGAGTAGGTCCATTTGTATAGTTGTGTTTGACATAATCGACTTAAAAAGGTCTTTTACTAGTTTTTCTCCAAGTCTGTCAAACTTACAATATGATCCTGCTTCTCTCAATCTACTGTAAGATGTTCCTTGTGATTCGTTTCTCGTTTCGCTGTTGCAATGATTTGAGGAAAATAAATCTGTCAAATAATTTGTTCCGTGTTAGTGAAAATAATGTTTGGCTCAGATACTACCTCATGTGTTGTTCGTTTTCCTATGTGTGTGTATTCGTGTGTGTGTGTGTGTTTGTGTGTGTGGTGTGTGTATGTGTGCGTGTGTGTGTGTGTGTGGGTCTTCTGATAATATGTTCTGAGTGCCTCCGCTCCAGGTGATAAATAAATCAAGTTTTAGACTTTTGTATCTGCCTCGTCCCACTCTATTAACTTGTGTTCCTTTGTTCTTTTTGTTTTTTTTTCATTCGTTATTGAAATCCATTCGTCTTTTTGTTTTGCTGCTCCCTGTTTCGTGCTTCGCCTTCTCTTTCGCTTTCGAATGCGTCTTCATTTTTTGTAATATTTTGTAAAAATAAATCTGCCGGTGACGGTTTGAGTTTCGGGAGATTATCTCCTTCTATAATATCTCTTGCCATAATTGTCATTTTAGTGAGGCAAACCGTTGTCTCCACTCTGTTGGTGAGTTTGCTCTTTGTTCCCAGAACGGCTTTACTCTTAGAGGAGTTTTTACTGACAGCGACATGTGAGAAATTCCTTTTCTCTCTATCAATTGGTCGTGTAATTGGTTTAGGTCTGTGTGGAAAGTTTCCTTTATATCTACCACGTGGCTGTGAGAATGCAATGTGTCAGATAGAGATTAAAACGTAGTATCATCAGTAACTAGATTTTGTACTCTGGATTGTTCTAATTTATCTTGAAAAAAATCTTGGCAAATAATCTATTTAGGCCAAAGACGACTGAATCACGGTCCTCCTAATTATCGTCTGGGGTTATGCTTGATGTTCCACACTATCTATGTTAAACATCATCCATTCGCGAACAAAGAAAAACATCACAAACGAGCTGGTGGCAAAATATGTACATACCTATTGCTAAATAACACATCTTTAAGCAATTCTACAATAATACGTATAAAGTCTTGATAAAGTAATTACCTTGCATCTCGATAATAATAGTACTGATAAAATTTTATTAAAAAAAACAATAATAATAACAATAATAATAATATTATTATTAATAACGATAGAAATAATAGCACTAATATGATATTAAATTTTTATAACTATAGTAATAACAGTAGTAATAATAACAATAATAATAGAATATTAAAAATGTTAATAAAAAGGAAAAGATTAATAATAATAATAATAATAATAATAATAATAATAATAATAATAATAATAATAGTAATAATAATAATAATAATAATTTTAATAATACTAATAATAGTAATAATCGTAAAAAAATTAATAATAATATTAATAATCATAATAATAGTAAAAAATATTAATTTTATTGTGGTAAGCACCAAGCTCACACTGCAACCAAGAACTTAAAAGTAGTATTATAAACTCTCCTTAACGAAGTATGTTATTTATTTATTCTGTTCGTTGTATGTAAATACGTATGATGCGCATTGCGCATTTATGGTTTACTGGTTGCACCAGTGATTCTTCTTCACGAGCTCCGATTAGATCGCTATAGCTATTTGCACACAGTGTCTAAAACAAGCAAAAGAAATTTGTCAGAGATAGTTAAGTCCTTCTTGCGTTAGTCTTTTTACTGTTGACCTCAGTCTGTACAAGCGTTAGCCTTAGTCGGCGTATTCCCAGCACCAGTACCGTTATTACGTTCCCCAGAGTCCATCCCATTCTTCTGGGGCGGCGGCATGGGCCACTGGTTGAATGGCCCACATGGGCTTCAACTCTAAAACTGGCCATCATGGCCGTGGGTTCGATTAATAAGGACTCACTCCTGAGGAAAAACCAGGGGCAAAAGACTTTTGTGTACGGCCGAACCCACATACGAACCCCCAACAGAAAACGAGACCCAAGCACAACACGGAGAAAGAGACCCCAGGAATAATAAGCAAAAATTCAATTGGGAAAATGAATGTAAGGCAATAAAATTCAAAGTACCCACAGTTTACGAAATCCCATGGGATGACAGTGATACTAAGGTAAAGAGTCATATTTACTTAAACCTAGGAACAGAAGGACAAAGGATCTATCAGCAGCGCTTTCCCCGCTCAATCATAGACCAAATCTCGGCGTTCGAACTCACTCACGAACTATCCCTCACCTTTACCCGAAAAAGAAATACCATATACGACCGCTTCCTCCTGTTCACATGCAAACAGAAAGTTTAACAAAAAAACTCTAGAAAATTTCCATTGCCGCCTGAAAGATCTAGGCGCCAAATGCTGGCTGGGAACCGCATGAGACAATCTCATAAGGGATCAATTCATCGCGTTTATGTCCAACGCAGACATACAACGAGAACTCGTCATGGAGACACGAACCCCGCTCCAAGTACTCTAATTCGCACTCAACCGCCATCGCGGGAAGAAATTCAAAGAGCAATCAACAAAGAACGCAACCGCCACCCACTCCTCCTACCCAACCAAATATCCTTCATTCAAACAAATCAAACGTCATCCCAAGACCCCCGTCAACGGACACGCAATCGGAACCCCAACAACCACGCAATGCTACCCATGCAGACGGTGTAGGGTACAATTCACTCGAGAGCACCTACAAGTATGCCCGGCCGAGAGGTTCCAATGCAACATACGCAAAAAAGGTCGGAAACTACAAAAAAGTATGCCGCTCTGCCAAATATATGTGACAAAGTCAACAAATAAACCCACAACAAAATTACCCACAAACCCGAAGGAAAAGAAATATAAACAACAAATACTCAACCTACACCCACCGAGAATCTGGATTCCCAAGCGGACACACACAGCGAAACAGTGGACCTAGAAATTACTTTCTTCGTTCAAAAACTTTTTGACAATTGGAGCACAGTCAACTTCGTCAAGCCAAACACATTCGAATATGAAAAGCCCACCAAATACTCCCACCAACTGTCAGACGAAATATGGATACGTAAAACATCCAAAAACATTGAAATCGATTGGAAAGCCGATACAGGCAGCCCCAGGAGCTTCCTCAATAAGAAAGCAGCCGACAAAATATTACGTAACTGCAAAGACTCGAAGTGGAAAAACCCATACAATTGTTCCCCGAAATACAGATGTTTCAACAATCTTGAATTACCCATCACTTGTGTAATCAGAATAAACCTAAAGTCTGGGAACTGGGAAGCGACAGATAACGAGATCTTGGTAGTCAATACAAATACGGTCAACCTGCTGGGACGTGATGTTCTAGGAAAAATTGGATTCGCACTTTCACAACACAAAGGTATGCAAATAAATAATATCCACTCGGATACTCCTATCCAACTCCGTATAATGAAGAAGTTCCCCCGCCTCTGGGCACTTTAAAAAAATCATGTAGCCGAATCTACGCTAAAACAAAACATCCAACCTTTCCAACAGAAAGAACGACGGGTCTCTGCACTTAACCGACAAAGCCGATAAAGAAATCTGCCATCTACTTGACGCAAAACAAATCATCAAGCTAGATAAATGTTCTGATAGCGTCTTCATAAGCCCCGTAGTCATAACAGTAAAACACGCCAATTCTATTAAAATAGCATTTGGCTCTAAACTCCTCAACGATGCAATTGAAAAGAACAAATACCAAATGCAGTCAATGGATAACTTTATGGACTCGGTCGCAAAATACATCTCACACAACAAAAATTCCCCGAGCAAATTTTTCTTTTCAAAAACAGACTTGAAATACGCACACAGCCACATCCCCCTAAACCCCAAAACTAGAAAACACTGCAATTTCAATATCCTCGGGGGCAAATCCACATGCTCATATCAATTCGTAAACGGATTTTACGGACTCTCCGATATGCCCGCTACATTTCAAAAAATACTAGACAGAACCCTGGAAAATATCCACAATAAATTCAATTTTCTAGACGATATAATAATTATAACCAAAGGCTCACTCGACGACCACGAAGCGGACATAGACAAAGTTCTCCTAAGGTTGAAAAAAGAAAACCTCGCCATAAAAATTGAAAAATGCGAATTCACACATCCACACATCACATGGCGCGGTTACAAAATCACCCGATCGGGCATCACTCCAACAGCAAAAAAGACAGATTCCATACTTAACTTAAAACCCCCTAAGACCCTCAATTAATTTCGTTTCCTAATAGTAATAATACACCAACTAATGAAGTTCATACCCAACTTGACAAATTTACTCGATTCTATACAGCCATTACTAAAAAGGAAAAAAATTAACAACAATATACATTGGCAAAATTTCCACACAACAGCCCTTGAAAAAATAATAATGGAAATCTCCAAAAAGCAGAGAAAGAACATTTTGACAAACAGAAAAAATCAAGACTAAAATGTTACGCAAGCCATACAGGCCTCGGGGCAGTACTAAAGCAACAATACCCTGAAGGCTGGTTCCTCATAGCATACGACAGCGGCTTTCTCAATGAGGCAGAACCAAAATATTGTACCAATGAACTGGAACTGCTCTCAGTTGTATGCGCGACATATCATTTTAAATACTACCTACTGGGCTCAACATTTGATCTTATAAACAACCATACAACCCTACCCTCTGCTCTCAAACCCAACCGGGCCAATAAATCCCGCCAAAGCAAATTATCCCGTTGGGTTCACAAACTACTCCCTTATACACTAACAATCAATCATATACCGGGGAAAGATACGGGTTTTACAGATTATCTAAGTAGAAATCTACGTTTAAACTCCCCTCCAATCAACTCAGATGCTGAGCTCTTTGTGTTAAACAGAATAAATTAATTTAAATTTACTTTTGAACGAAGAGAGAAAACACAAATAACCAATCAATACACTCCGTACGGCAATAAGTAAAAATCACATGACGTAAAAAATCAATTACAACCAGCTTACGATCGAGCGAACGCTTTTTGCCATTTCTTTACTCCAGAATAGTCGCTCATCAGTTCTCATTCTAATTCCTTTTCTTTGACCACACATAATCCTTCTTTAGTACAAAATTCTTTTAACAAAATTAACGTCCTTACCCGCAACAAACCCCATATAGACACCTCCAAAATTCCAATAGTGAAACGTAAACGTGGATCAAATTTTCGTAAAGTTATGAACCCAATTAATCCTCAAAGGCCAATTTCAGTACCCACCCAAACGGACAGTTATCCCGACTTCCAACATAGGCCAAGGCCGATCACCTATTGATGAAATTAAACATGCCCGATTCTTTGAGTTTGAAACTGAACACCCTCCCGATTATCGCCACAACCTCGCTCGTGTCTTCGGAGCGGAGTTTCTTGCGGAGGCCACACTCAAGGATAAAACTTTGCAAGCCATTATTAAATGCTTTAAAGCCCATAAATGGGAAGAATTGAAACAATTCTCCAAATAGTACTTTAGTTTGCGAAACGATTAATCAGTTGCCCCATCGGGTTACATGTTATACGACGGCAAATTAGTGATCTCATATCAACTCCAAAACTTGGTTATAAACGCGGTTCACCGCACCCAACTGAGCCAAGTTGAGAAGATTCGCCTCGCAAACCTTATATAGTTTCACCAAATACACGGCACAATTGCCCTACGGGCAGAAAATTGCAGACAATGCCTCGATCAAAGTAAGAACCTAAAACTTTTATCCACCAAAGCAAATCTAGGCCATCTCCCCAAACTGAAAAGACCAAATGAAGAACTGCAAATTGACTTTGCAGGTCCTATAACAGACGCATCAAATTACAACACTGGACACTATATCCTAGCTGCCGTAGACAGCTTTTCTCGTTACCCATCAGCAATATTTCATACCAATTGCGATACAAAAACAGCCATACAATTCCTAAATCAATACTGCTCATTCCATGGCATCACTCGCAGTACACGTTGCGACCGAGCTCAAGCATTTATATCAAAATTTTTCGAATTATATTGTAAAGATAAAAACATTAAACTTATTTTCTCCCCCACCCACGACCACCGCGCATCGAGCATGGTCGAACGCCTGATACAAACACTCAAACGAAGGTTCGCCTCCATGAATATTGACCTCAAATGGAATAACACTACATAGCTGAAGAAATCTCAAATTATTGAATCAATAAGACTAATACCCAATCGGGTAACAAAAATTGCCCCATTGGAAGCTCACTTCGGTAGACCAAAAAATACAGAACTAACTTATCCCTCAAGCAATAACCTATCATACAATCGAATAAAAATCGTTATACCTAGACAAACGTCTCCTCCAAAGTCCCACATTGACGCCAGTCGCAATCTGGGACCGGGACACAAACACCGAGGTCAAAATCGACGTACCTTACAGGCCAGACGCACCATCCCGACAGGACACTTCCTCCACCAGATGATCACGGACCATGGATTCCGCCGACTCTGACGATGTCCCACTCAATTCCGTTCAAAAGGGTACAATAATCCCCTCTAAGTTCAAATTTCAAGTAGGCGACAAGACAACAATAATAGATCAAATTTGTCGTAACCTTGCACGTAAGACTATTAGAAGAATAAACCCTGCCACCAGAGGAACATTAAAACCGGTGTGGTCGATAGTCCTAGACGGAACAATTATAGACTATGCTCCCCATATCCTTACCATCGATACGAACAGTAGAAGAAACACAGCAATACGTAACAACGCTATTGCCATATCCGCAGACACACGACCAAAACCATCCGAACCTAAATTCCGCCTGAAATACTTTGTTGCTTGTTAAACTCTAGGAGGGTATAATAGAAATAAACGTAAGATAGAAGATTTCTGTTTAGCAAAGAAGCACATGCAAAAAAGGCCGCCCAATCGGAGAAGACACATAACCCCGACATACAAGGAGAAAGGCACAATCCATCGGATAATGTCTCCATCCAAGATGCTCCAGGCCCTTCGTCAGCTCTAACTGGGCGCAACCTCTGCCAGCAACAACAAGGCCCCTCCACACCAATCGACAACCCCGAACCGTCATTCTCCAGGGCCAATTTCTCAATCAACATTTCTCCTATCAACCGAATGC
>NC_134468.1:6988746-7005831 GCF_964194025.1 Convolutriloba macropyga
GTCGATGAAATAAGTGACATGAAAAGAAGGAAGCGCTTCAGTGAACAGCTCACAAAAAACCTAAATTGGTCTTTCCAGTTACTTACCGATGATCAGCTTAATTTCATGAAATGTGCCAGCGTTTTTAGTAGCAACTTTGAGAAGCCGACACTGTTTGATTTCTTCCAGAAACTTTGTGACAGTGATGAAGATTTTGACGAAATGTTGGATAGTTGCTCAGATCTCAGCCTATTAGAGTACGATAAAAGCGCCTGTAGGTATTACTTACACCCGTATATACAGGATCACATTCGCGATACGGTAATTGCAGACTACCCCGAGTCCGAAAAGCTCCACGCACAATTTGTCCTGACTTACTTTCAAAAGTTAGTCAGTGTTGGTAAAGCCCAGCTGAACAAGGACGCGTTTGAAACTGTGTCAAATGAAGTTGTCCAAGACCACAGAAATTACACCAAATTTATGAACACCATATCAGGCAAAAAAGAGGTTCAGGTTCAAAGTTTCCACGAAATTCTTGAAGAAGATGACAACGAGTTTTACAGCTGCTGGATGTTGACTTTCTTTGAGTACCTAGACAAGTTCAGCAGATTCAAAAAAGAATTACTGAGTGCAGTTACTGAGTTGGAAACAATTTTTGCAAAACTGAACAGGCACTCTTACCTTATAATCTGCAAATGTTTCCTTGTACACATATACAGACTTCTAACTGGCGTTGAGAACCTTGAAAAAGCTGCGGTGAAAATTGATGAAGCCCATAATTTGTCCCATTTTCTGAGGGGGCAAATGATGGAACCATTTTGCTTGGGTATCATTAATTTCACGATGGGCCGTTTTGTTCAGCAAACTCGAACAGGAAGCATAAAGAAATTCTGGAAAAAGGAATATTATTGGGAAAATATTCCTGCCGGAAAACATTTCTCGACGGCCATAGAATGGTACGAACAATGGAAATTTCTGTCTAGTCTTGACGACATAGAACATTTCAAGACTGCACGGCTCATAATGACTTCTCGCGTACAGCTTTTTTGGTACAGAGAAAAATTAGATCAAGCGCGGTCAGAGGCAGTGAAAGACATTCACTTTGCCGAAATAGATATCATAGTAAACTACTTAAGTCGAGTTTTGGGAAATCATGACGAAGTTGCATTCGCTAAGAAGAAACAGGCCGATCACCTCAAGCACTATGGGAGAAAACACGAGGCAGATAGAAAGTATGCTAACGTGTATCAATTGTACAAATCATGGCCCGAATTTAGAGCTCAGCAAATAGTTGTTCTTAAAGAGTGGTCTGATTGCGATGACAACCGTCAAACGGCACTCAAAAAGCTACAAATTGCCAAACAGCTGTTGATGAAATATGGAATGGAGAATCACGCTTGGGCGAAAACTATCCAAAGTCGTATTGACAAACCATATGTCGCGCTTCAACGGGATACCAATCATGATTAACGTTACTACAGAGCAAACAATTCAATCAATATGATTGATCAGAGAATGAAACTAAAATATGAAGAAAATCTTGAAGCTCATAAAAATGATTCTGACTAATCAATTTTGATATTCTTAAAATAAACAAGACTTATCAATTATTTACTAACAACAACATAATCAAAAAATTATTTTGTATGATTTGGTACATCTTACCAATTACAAATTTAAAGAACTCACAAATTTGATGAGGAAGCAGATACGAAAAAGCAACGTAAAAACAGACTCCGATTTAAAATATAATTTGTTTTTCAACTAACGAACACTGACAACAATTATCTTCAAGGACCTTTAGATTTAGCTGGAATTGTCCACATGTTCTAGAGAAGCTGAGCCCTGATTGGGAATTTTCATTACCTAAGAGAAACTAGATCTGAGATCATGTGCCGTCTTTGATACGTTTAAAATCAGACATACAGAATCTAAGAAATCGAACAGAGTGAATCTAAGTGACCGAACATACCGACAATTCCTTACGTTCGAAGCTGAACATACCGAACACACCTAACATTTCTTGTGTCATTTTTGTTCGGTCTTCTGGACTATTGAAGGCTAAATAATGTCAATCAGTTGTTGATGGAAAATGGAATCATGGCTTAAAAACTATCAAAAGTTGAATTGATAAAATATATCAAATGAAATTTGAACTCGTTAAGTTTTGATTAATGAACTGCCCAACACAGCATACAGCGTGCTCAAGTTATGGAAACAGGACTATCAAAAAATTTTGCACAGACACTGGAATCCCGGTGGAACATTGATGGAACAAACAACGGAATTCATATAAAAATGTAGCATGCACTGAATTAAAGACTTAAATTAAAAACCTACTATTGTTTAAAAATTGCATCAACATGGTTAACAGTGCTCTGGTTATGAAAATGATAAAAATAGCGGGACAAGTCCTGGCAAAATTTACAGAAGTTTCGGTGACTTAACGGAAAACTAGA
Source organism: Convolutriloba macropyga (assembly GCF_964194025.1). Taxonomy (NCBI): domain Eukaryota; kingdom Metazoa; phylum Xenacoelomorpha; order Acoela; family Convolutidae; genus Convolutriloba; species Convolutriloba macropyga. The sequence continues at coordinate 6,991,185 of NC_134468.1, forward strand.
TCTAGAACGGAATAAGACTGGATTGAAAAAGTCATTTAGATAAAAAATAGATATAAAATCCAAAAGACAATCAGAGTCTATGTTATAATGCAGCATGTGAACAAAAAAATCACCAGTGAGAAAGCAAATTTTTCTTAAAACACCGCTCTCTCACTCTACTTTAAAAATCAAAAAGACAAAAGGAGAAACTCTTCCAGTCAGTACTGCGTGATGAATTTCATGTATCTTGGCCTCGACTGTATTCCTCTTGCATCTTATTGATGCGGAAAGACAAACACAAATCTCTGTCAGTGGGTTTTTGGTACCAGTAAGAAGAGAGTTCGTCCAAAAATCACTTCAATCTCATATCCAGGAAAAGGATTGAGTTTTCAGCTTCGTATTCGATGACAATCAGTAGTTTAGGGTGTAGCGAATTGCCATTTTCAAGCAACTGCTGAATGTCCTCTTTTTTAACTGATCGAAGTATATCATCCATATAACTGCAAAAGAATTTGGCTGGTGGCTTTTCGGGTACAACATTGATCTCACGCCTGCAGCCACCATGCCTTGTGCCTGCTTCTTTTGCACTGACATGATCCACCGACCATGCCAACCAAAGCTTGCGATGCTAAGTCCCTCATCGCCCGCACTGTAGAGAGTAGCCTCTACGAGATACGATAAAGGTGCAGTTGCGCATAGACATTTTACATTGGAATCCGATGCTAAATTGTTCGTTCCGCACTGGCTTCTGGCTTTCCATAGATTCCACCAATCTAGTCTTCGAACTGGTGGAATCTAATGCATCAATGCCTGTGTGACGAGCTTGGGAAACTATGTTCTTCACAGTGAGTTTCATCAGTGTAACAAATTTTCTCTGTCAGAATCCGGGGGTTTTCTCTCATACACTAAACCAGATGCCAATGAAATCGATTTGTCCACAAAAACATTTGTGTTCAAGACCTTCATTTTGACCTTCAGTCACGCCAATGAACTTGAGTTTCCTTTTAAAAGTCGAGTTATAACTGGATGATTTCCAATAACTTGATCATTCACGGAGTTTATTTGTTTAGAAATAACATCAATACTATTAATGTAAGACTTAGCTTGTTTGAGGTGCGAGACTGTATCCTGGAGAATGAATAACAGCCAGTCCTTCATCATTTTGCCTGTGAAACTCTTGAAGGCATCATCATCTGCAACCACCAATTCGTCCACTGAAGGATAATAGTTTTGGCCACCAGATGTGGAGTTGTTTCTAGAGCCTCCACGGCTTCTCCCTCTTCATTCATTGCCATATGAAACTATTTTATCACAACAATTAGGCAATTAGTGCTTGATTTGGTTGCACAAGGATGAAGTTCTGATCTCTCTGGATCCAAAAAGTGTGAACACAAATGTTCCTGTGGACAAATCGATTTCATTGGCATCTGATTTAGTGTATGAGAGAAAACCCCCGGAATTTGACGGAGAAAATTTGTTACACTGATGAAACTCACTGTGAAGAACATGGTTTTCCCAGCTGTTCACACAGGCAATGATGCATTAGATTCCACCAGTCTGAAGGCTACCTTGGTGGAATCTGTGGAAAGCCAGAAGCCAGTACGGAACAAACAATTTAGCATCTGATTGCAAAGTGAAGTATCTGTGCGGCAACTGAACCTTTATCGTAACTCGTAGAGGCTACTCTCTACAGTGCGGGCGCTGAAGGACTTGGCATCGCAAGCTTTGCTTGGGATGGTCGGTGGATCATGATGAGGCAGTAAAACCAGGCACAATACCTGAAAAGCCAGCTAAGTTGTTTTTCAGTTAGATGGATAATATACTTCGATCAATTGAAAAAGAGGACATTCAGCAGTTGCTTGAAATTGCCAATGCGCTGCACCCAAAACTACCGTTTGCCATGGAAGTTGAAGCTGAAATCTCAATTCCTTTCCTGGATATGAGATTGATGTGATGTTTGGACAAACTCTCTTCCTACTGGTAACAGAAGCCCACTGGCAGAGATTTGTGTTTGTGTTTCAGGGTGTCCGCATCAATAAGATATAAGAGGAACACAGTCGAGGCTATAATCCATTGGATTTATCATGCAGTGCCGACTGGAAAAGTTTCTATGAGGGATTGGAGAAAACAAAGCGAATTTGGGAGAACAGTTAGTAACCACCGGCATTCTACAATAAAATGGTGCGTCATGTATTGGAAAAATTGGAGAACTCTGCTAGTGGCCAGAATAAAAACACCGAAAATAAGTCTTCATCAGGCATGAGATTCTGTTTGTTAATAGCACAGGATTTTATCCGAGGCCATGTTGAAGAAAAGGGTTTGAAAAGTTTTGGATAATATCACATTTATTAGCCGAAATAGAAAAAGGACTCAATTCCCGGTTTCAGGGGAATTGTTGTTATTTGGACAATCATATGTAGCAGTTTTTTGCATCTCGAGAAACTAATGCAACACAATTAAAATTATCAAAGGCAGAACAAAATAAAACTTTTTTATAACAATTTCTTTTAAATAAACTTTACTTTTTTTAAACAAGTAAATTGCAAATATAACCCAGGGTTTAAATGTTACAAGTTTAAAATGTTGTAAACAAAATTAGTACATTGTTAAAAATCGAAGTTAGTGGTTCCGTTTTCTTTAAAAGGTAAAAATAACTTTTGAAGCCATCAACGTTCCTTTCCAACGGAACAAGTTTGAATTGTTGGAGTAGATGCTGTTTTAACATGCGTTTAAACTGTGAGCGTGATTTGTTAATCCGAATTTCAAGCGGAAGTTCATTACATTTTTGGATGCTTCTTTTTTGTAATGATCGACTGCACGACCTTAGGAGATATAGCTGTTCAGTTCTGTTTTTTTTTTCTTACTAAGACATTACCTTTTTAGAAGAAAACTCTCAGTGCCGTCTGATTGCAAAAATGAAATATCATTCCTAAATTTTGAAACATTCTACTGGCTTATTAAAAGTTCTGCAGGCAAAAAAAAAAGATTTTACTAAGAGATCTCTAGATCTTTCAAACTTTTTTCTCATTAGCAAACTTTAATTCCCCAATTGATTTGTCGACTAATTCGCTGCATTGAAGAGAACTTCAAGTTCTGAAAAAATGGAGCACTGAAAGTTAATTGAGAAAGGACTAGGGATTTGAGTAGCATAAATCGTGCTTTCAGAGGTATTTGATAACGTATAAGGTATATGGATCTAATCGCTGTTGCCATTTTTGATAGGACTTTGTTTTTTATAGGACTTGCAGAATCCAATTTTTAGCAGAGAAAAGAATGGAAGAGTGTAATTTGTTGAGCAAATATGATATTCCATTCAAGTAGAGGTTTACTCAGTTCATTTTCCGCCTTGTTTTGAAACATCTTTTTCAATATCATTTCAAATACAGTGATGTTTTTTATACTGCCTTTCATACCTGATGTATCTTCATTTATTAGTTTTTGTTGATGCAGTATATCTCATATGATGCTTTGAATTTAGTTCACTTATTTAACCTTCAATTTGATCTACATATTTCATTCAGTTCGCGTCTCGTGATTTTAGTTAACTTTCTACTTCGTTTCCTTTTTCTGCAATTCAAATCAGTTCAGTAACTTCTCTTGTTGAATCCCGCTCCGCGAGTGAGCGCAAATAAACAGAATTAGGATTTCGCACCGCGAATCACTAAATAATTATTTCCACGCATACTTGCTTGGCAAATCACTACTCTAAATAAATAGAGTACGACATGTCGCAGCCAGCAACTAAAAGAACACCCCTTGGAATCGACCCTTTCTGGGACAAACCAACGCCGGATCCTCCTCTTCGATGGAAGAAGTGGAGAGTTCAGTACAAGTTAGCACTCCTGGCTAAAGAAAACATCATTTTGGACACGCTACTGGGGCCCAAACCCGAAATGGTAGAACTTCCTCTTGAGCCCATCTACAAGGAGACAATTGTGGGTGCATCTGCACAATCAGAAAGGGAGAGGAACGCGCGCAACGCACAACAAAAGATGAACAGGCAAAACAATTGCCAACGTCTCATTGAAGTGGGAATCATGTGCGGTGATAAACCGTGGTCATTGGCAGACCGTAAGACCGTTTCCCTTCTTTATCTAAGCATTGGGATAGAGGGTCGCCGCATCCTCATCTGTAAGAACCCGCACATCATGATTGACACTCTTGCTACTGTTGATTTTTGGAAGATAGTGGAGGAAGCATTCATTCGCCCTCGTGACATAACGTTCGATCGTCACGTTTTCTTAATAACAAAACAACATAACTTCGGGGTGAAACAGTAGAACATTTCTACGGTAAGTTAAAGGAATTGGCAGAGAATTGTGACTTTGAGAATAAAGAAGAAACTCTGATCCGAGATGTCTTCATCACTAATCTGATAGACCACGAATTTCAAAAGGAGCTGCTGAAGCAAACGGTCGAACCGCGGAAGGCATTAGAACTAGCAATCAATATGGAACTCGGGATGCGGAATCAACGCCAGATACAACAGCACAACAAGATCGTTGTTCCTGCAAATGTTAACGCTGTTCAATTCAACAATAACTCACGGAGACCGTATTGACAAAACACGAATAATCCTCCAAAACAAAACAATCGTTCGACAATCTATTGCTCCAATTGTGGCGGAATTTGGCTCCCAAATCATCGCGAGAAATGTATTGCGAAGGGGAAAACGTGCAACAACTGCGGTCTACTAAACCATTTCGCGAAGGTTTGCCGTAAGCAAAAGAATCCGAATACAAAGCCACAGGACACCCAGAAAAAGATGGTACGAGTGGTAAAAGAAGAGCCACATCCAGAGGATTCTGTAAACTTTCTTCAACCAGCCAAACTGTATGAATCGGACAATAGCAGTGGAGAGGAGGACAATACGGTCGCAATGATTGATTTGGCGGTAGAAAAAGTTGAACCACTTAATATGCCCCTCAAGATCGGTAACATCAATACTACACTACTTGTGGACTCCGGGAGTGCGTGTAGTATTCTCAACCATTCACTCGCGTCGCAGGTGGTACTCAGTAGTCCCCGTGCCTTCTGGATCAATGAAACGACACCTCCTCAACTACGGAACTTCTCCAATGATCCTATACAAGTTGAGGGAAAGATTCAAGCCCCAATAACAAGCAGAGGCTGGGCATGTGATTCCGCAGTCTTCACAGTCGTAGCGGACGGTTTTAATTCCTTAATCGGCCGTGACTTGATTGATCATGTCGGACTTGCTATCACTCAATCTACATTTCAAAAGGTAACCGGGTCAATAACATTGCATCTCCTGAATTTAAGGAACAAATAGCCAAAACTTTTCCGGGCTTGGTATCACGTATTGGAAGATCAAAAAACCATGTAGCAAAATTTAAATTTCACAAAGATTTCCAACCTAGACATCAAAAAGGTTGACGAATTCCAATCAATCTTCAAGACAAAGTTAATACTGAACTTAGAAAATTGTTAGCTGAAAAACATATTGTAAAACTTTCAAGTTGTCCCGACAAATATTTCATATCACCTATTGTGGTTACGGTTAAGAAAGATCAAACGATAAAGCTTGCACTGGACTCAAAAAGATTAAATAAAGCTATTGACAAGAATAAATATCAGATGCCAAACATTGATACGCTAATTGAATCTATCTCACAACAGATAAGTGCTCCCGCGCCGCAAAATACAACGTATTTTTCTACAATTGATTTGAAATACGCTTACAGTCAATTAAACCTGGATATAAACACGGCTAATCACTGTAATTTCAATATCATTAGTGGGGATATGACTGGTACTTATAGATTTCAAACAGGATTTTACGGACTTACGGATATGCCAGCCGAATTTCAAAAAGCTCTGGATTACACGCTAATTGGCTTACAAAACACATATTGCTTCTTGGATGATATTCTAATAGTTAGCAAAGGATCTTTGACCGAACACAAAAGTTATGTAATGAAATGTCTCCAACAACTAGAAGACGAAAATCTTAGGATAAATCTTCCTAAATGTCATTTTGGAAAACTGGAAATTGATTGGCTTGGTTATCATATCTCACAATCGGGTATTTCGCCTCTTGAATCTAAAAGAGCTGCAATCTTGGCACTTGAGGCTCCAAAAACTTTAAAGAAACTCCGTTCTTTCTTGGGATCAGTTCACTATATTGGAAAATTCATGCCTAACTTAGCCCAGATAAGTCATCCCCTTCGTCCTTTACTGAAAAAGTCTTCGAAATTCCTCTGGACAACGGAACATGAAAATTGTTTTATAGAAATTAAGAATTGCATTGCGAAAGCTACCTCAAATAGCCACTATAACCCGCAACTCGAAACACGTGTTAAATGTGATGCATCCCGCACCGGCCTGGGTGCAGCTCTTGAACAATTAACTGTGGATGGGTGGAAACCCATTGCATTTGCGTCCCGTTTTTTAAATCCGTGCGAGGAACGTTATAGTGTAAATGAACTTGAACTTTTGGGTGTAGTCTGGTCAACAGAATACTTTAAAAACTATCTGTATGGAAAACATTTTACAGTCATTACAGACCATCGTGCTCTTCTCTCGATTATGAAAGAGAACAGATCTAATAAGTCTTATAACAGTAGATTGACCCGCTGGGTCGATCGCCTTCTTCCCTTTCAAATTGACATCGAATACCTTCCTGGAGCAAAAATGGGTTTGGTTGATTACATTTCTCGAAACCCCTCTCAAAAAGCTAAAAGGGTTTCTGCCTACGACGAGGAATTTATTGTTGCAAAACTAAAATTAATTTCCAAATCCATTAACGCATTAGAATTAAATATTACACATCCCGCATCTCATTTACACCATTTCTATGAAAATCATATTTTCGCTTCGCAAAATACACCTAAAATTGAGGCATCCGATTACGTATCGCAAATCACACCTAAAGTTGATACTAACATTAAATCAATAAATTCAATTAGAGCACACGCCAATCGAGTAAGCGAACATGTATTTAGTAACTCACTCGCCCCGCGAAAACACGCCTCAAATAGTATTTGTGAATTAAACAATTTGAAATATGCGATACCCGCGTCGCAAAGTCCAATTCACACTACACTCGCTTTGCAAAATACAACCAAAAGTAAACAATTAATCCAAATTAGGACTAAAGTTGCATTCGCGCAGCGCGAGTCACAAATAACTCAATCACAAATCCCGCCAATTAAATCAAATTCCACACATTCTTCTAAAAGTCATCACCCACAATTAAATTCAGTGCTTTTTGCCTCTTGTAAATCTACAAATCAGTCGCATCTCTCTCAATTTAAAAACTCAAATTTAACTCCCTCATTGTCTGTGTTTAATTACATTAATAGTATAACAAACAACATGCCCTCTAAGAAGCGAATAACTCGCGTCAGATTTAACGATGCCTCCCGAACCGCGGAAGGCATTAGAACTAGCAATCAATATGGAACTCGGGATGCGGAATCAACGCCAGATACAACAGCACAACAAGATCGTTGTTCCTGCAAATGTTAACGCTGTTCAATTCAACAATAACTCACGGAGACCGTATTGACAAAACACGAATAATCCTCCAAAACAAAACAATCGTTCGACAATCTATTGCTCCAATTGTGGCGGAATTTGGCTCCCAAATCATCGCGAGAAATGTATTGCGAAGGGGAAAACGTGCAACAACTGCGGTCTACTAAACCATTTCGCGAAGGTTTGCCGTAAGCAAAAGAATCCGAATACAAAGCCACAGGACACCCAGAAAAAGATGGTACGAGTGGTAAAAGAAGAGCCACATCCAGAGGATTCTGTAAACTTTCTTCAACCAGCCAAACTGTATGAATCGGACAATAGCAGTGGAGAGGAGGACAATACGGTCGCAATGATTGATTTGGCGGTAGAAAAAGTTGAACCACTTAATATGCCCCTCAAGATCGGTAACATCAATACTACACTACTTGTGGACTCCGGGAGTGCGTGTAGTATTCTCAACCATTCACTCGCGTCGCAGGTGGTACTCAGTAGTCCCCGTGCCTTCTGGATCAATGAAACGACACCTCCTCAACTACGGAACTTCTCCAATGATCCTATACAAGTTGAGGGAAAAATTCAAGCCCGAATAACAAGCAGAGGCTGGGCATGTGATTCCGCAGTCTTCACAGTCGTAGCGGACGGTTTTAATTCCTTAATCGGCCGTGACTTGATTGATCATGTCGGACTTGCTATCACTCAATCTACATTTCAAAAGGTAACCGGGTCAATAACATTGCATCTACTGAATTTAAGGAACAAATAGCCAAAACTTTTCCGGGCTTGGTATCACGTATTGGAAGATCAAAAAACCATGTAGCAAAATTTAAATTTCACAAAGATTTCCAAACTAGACATCAAAAAGGTTGACGAATTCCAATCAATCTTCAAGACAAAGTTAATACTGAACTTAGAAAATTGTTAGCTGAAAAACATATTGTAAAACTTTCAAGTTGTCCCGACAAATATTTCATATCACCTATTGTGGTTACGGTTAAGAAAGATCAAACGATAAAGCTTGCACTGGACTCAAAAAGATTAAATAAAGCTATTGACAAGAATAAATATCAGATGCCAAACATTGATACGCTAATTGAATCTATCTCACAACAGATAAGTGCTCCCGCGCCGCAAAATACAACGTATTTTTCTACAATTGATTTGAAATACGCTTACAGTCAATTAAACCTGGATATAAACACGGCTAATCACTGTAATTTCAATATCATTAGTGGGGATATGACTGGTACTTATAGATTTCAAACAGGATTTTACGGACTTACGGATATGCCAGCCGAATTTCAAAAAGCTCTGGATTACACGCTAATTGGCTTACAAAACACATATTGCTTCTTGGATGATATTCTAATAGTTAGCAAAGGATCTTTGACCGAACACAAAAGTTATGTAATGAAATGTCTCCAACAACTAGAAGACGAAAATCTTAGGATAAATCTTCCTAAATGTCATTTTGGAAAACTGGAAATTGATTGGCTTGGTTATCATATCTCACAATCGGGTATTTCGCCTCTTGAATCTAAAAGAGCTGCAATCTTGGCACTTGAGGCTCCAAAAACTTTAAAGAAACTCCGTTCTTTCTTGGGATCAGTTCACTATATTGGAAAATTCATGCCTAACTTAGCCCAGATAAGTCATCCCCTTCGTCCTTTACTGAAAAAGTCTTCGAAATTCCTCTGGACAACGGAACATGAAAATTGTTTTATAGAAATTAAGAATTGCATTGCGAAAGCTACCTCAAATAGCCACTATAACCCGCAACTCGAAACACGTGTTAAATGTGATGCATCCCGCACCGGCCTGGGTGCAGCTCTTGAACAATTAACTGTGGATGGGTGGAAACCCATTGCATTTGCGTCCCGTTTTTTAAATCCGTGCGAGGAACGTTATAGTGTAAATGAACTTGAACTTTTGGGTGTAGTCTGGTCAACAGAATACTTTAAAAACTATCTGTATGGAAAACATTTTACAGTCATTACAGACCATCGTGCTCTTCTCTCGATTATGAAAGAGAACAGATCTAATAAGTCTTATAACAGTAGATTGACCCGCTGGGTCGATCGCCTTCTTCCCTTTCAAATTGACATCGAATACCTTCCTGGAGCAAAAATGGGTTTGGTTGATTACATTTCTCGAAACCCCTCTCAAAAAGCTAAAAGGGTTTCTGCCTACGACGAGGAATTTATTGTTGCAAAACTAAAATTAATTTCCAAATCCATTAACGCATTAGAATTAAATATTACACATCCCGCATCTCATTTACACCATTTCTATGAAAATCATATTTTCGCTTCGCAAAATACACCTAAAATTGAGGCATCCGATTACGTATCGCAAATCACACCTAAAGTTGATACTAACATTAAATCAATAAATTCAATTAGAGCACACGCCAATCGAGTAAGCGAACATGTATTTAGTAACTCACTCGCCCCGCGAAAACACGCCTCAAATAGTATTTGTGAATTAAACAATTTGAAATATGCGATACCCGCGTCGCAAAGTCCAATTCACACTACACTCGCTTTGCAAAATACAACCAAAAGTAAACAATTAATCCAAATTAGGACTAAAGTTGCATTCGCGCAGCGCGAGTCACAAATAACTCAATCACAAATCCCGCCAATTAAATCAAATTCCACACATTCTTCTAAAAGTCATCACCCACAATTAAATTCAGTGCTTTTTGCCTCTTGTAAATCTACAAATCAGTCGCATCTCTCTCAATTTAAAAACTCAAATTTAACTCCCTCATTGTCTGTGTTTAATTACATTAATAGTATAACAAACAACATGCCCTCTAAGAAGCGAATAACTCGCGTCAGATTTAACGATGCCTCCCGCGCAGTGGAAGAACAATCCATTAATGGAAACCAAACTCGCTCCGCAAGTCAGCGATCCAATTCGCCAGGCAGTTCTCGCGCGGCAAATCATCAATCTCAACATCAAAGTAACCCTCGCGAAGCAAGTTCACCTCTCAATATCACTCCGACATCTCCAACCCACTCATCAAATGCTAGCACCCCACTAACACCAAGTCCTCATGTTCCGACATTCGAGCATATAGTGTCGAAAATATTCAATAAATCGTTAATAGCTTCTCTAACGAGTAAAGATGCGGTATTAAAGGAGGTCAGGGGTTGTATTTTAACGAATAATGAGAGCCGCTTAAAATCCCTTAATCTCTACATCCACTCGTATTGGAGGGATCTCCACGTTCGTTCCGGGTGCGTCTGCGTTGATGAAACGTGCTACGCGAAGCGCTTATTGGCGATATTCACTCAAGTCACCCGGGCACCTGGGGAATGATTTGAATGGCCACGCATTCCTGGTGGCCATACATGAACCGTGAATTGATCGTCAAGGCAACTGAGTGTAAACCCTGCACGGTAAGAATCTTAAATCTGTTATTCCCGCTAAGCAATTTAATCCCCACATACCATGTGTAGAACCGAATCAAGAAATCCAAATTGACTTTGGGGGCCCAATTTTTGATGAAAAAGGTAATGAAGTGTACTTTCTGGCAGCAATTGATCGTTTCTCTAACTATCCTACTGCATATATCTATGATAAAGCCAATGGGCCAAACGTTTTGAAGTTTTTGGACATGTACATTGAGACCCATGGAATTCCACGGTCTATTCGCTTAGATCAAGCAAGATGTTTAGTTGGAAATCAAGTAAAGACTTTTTGTAACAAGAGCAATATTGATATAATCGAAGCTCCTGTAAATGATCATCGTGCTATCGGGTTGGTGGAAAGACTGATTCAAACAATTAAAAATAGACTTGCATGTATCAAAGAAGAGAAATTGCCTACACACGCTTTTCATGTAAAGCATGCATTAAAGTTAATAATACACCAATTGCGAATATGTAAACAAAGAACAACAATGACCTCGCCCTTCGAAGCACATTTTGGAAGAAAGCCCAATACCCCGCTAAGCGTGATCGCAACCAAACCTAATTTGTTAAATTTAACACATAAGAATATTATAAATCATTATTTAGACGAGGATACAGTTATGCCAGAGGAAATCCTCCCTGACGAAAAGTGGATCAAAGGCTACTGTAGTGATATCGAGGTGGAGATGGGCATAACTCGAGCATCATCTGAAGCGAAGAACCGAGAGAGGGCAAGTACGGACGGAGAACCTCGATTCCTCAAGACGAAGGCGGCTCGACCCATTCCCCTTAAAGAGCGTGCGGTGGAGCTAAATCTTGCACGAAAAATACACGGAAAAAGAAGATCCAAAAAGACTCTTGAGGGCCTATATGAGGTACTTGCCCCAGGATCTTATATATTTAAAGTCAGCCCTACCACATCGACTATCAAAGAACCGGGAAAACCAGTCGTTAGTGTTCGCAATAGCGATATTGCGAAATTTGGAATACAATTGAATCGTCAAACGCCATTAAAGGCATACGCAGAACGTAGAGGGCCTCGATCCGGTGAAAAAACAGTGGAAGAATTAATGCATAGCCATATAAAGGAATTTACCCGCAAACAGAAGGGCGATAAGAAGATGAAACATAGGAAGAGAGAACCGGGTAGCGGGGTTTCATCTTCGAAATCGAATATTTCACGCGCGATGCGGGGGAGGATTCCAAAAATACCTAATTTCTCCGCAATGCGAAATTCAAAACAGACTACAGGAGCAAATGTATTTAGCGAACAACCAGCGTGCACGTCTTCCACTGTTCCGACTGCAAACGTTCAGAACACACGTACCTCCGATAGTACCCGACGTAGTCCTTCCTACTACGGATTTGAACGCTCACCACCCAATTCTGATATTCTACCTCCACCGAAAAGACCTCGCCGAGCTGGAGACGTGGAAAACTTTCAACCTCCACCCGATTCAATTGTGGAATCTGTACAACAAATTGCTGAAAATCAGCCAGAAGTACAGAAAATATCCCCCATCATTGGTCACGTGTCACCACCCGCTACACGAAATCCATCTCTCCTGGAGACCGATACCCCGACGCTGGTACAATCAATGACAGCACTCGAGGCGGAGGAAAAGAATTCGGAAAATGATGAGTGGGATATATAAACTGTTCTTACACTAAAAAACATTTCATATTTTATTAATCATCCATATTTTTAGCTATGATAACCAGTAAATATATTGCTATTAGTTATTTAACCGGGGTCCTCATATTAATTTGTAAATATCGATACTAATTATATTTCGAAAATTGTATTTCACAATTTTCTTTCTTGATGCAAGGGGTATGTGATACCTGATGTATCTTTATTTATTAGTTTTTGTTGATGCAGTATATCTCATATGATGCTTTGAATTCAGTTCACTTATTTAACCTTCAATTTGATCTACATATTTCATTCAGGTCGCGTCTCGTGATTTTAGTTAACTTTCTACTTCGTTTCCCGCCCCGTGATCAGACATGTCTGATCACGCATTCACGTTTGTTTTTGAGTGTTCATATATCCTTAATTTCATTCCTCTGTAATTCTGGAATTCAAATCAGTTCAGTAATTTCTCTTGTTGAATCCCGCTCCGCGAGTGAGCGCAAGTAAACAGAATTAGGATTTCGCACCGCGAATCACTAAATAATTATTTCCACGCATACTTGCTTGGCAAATCACTACTCTAAATAAATAGAGTACGACACTGCCAATTTAGATGCGGCAATTTTCTCATGAAGAGGCCGAGGTGTCCAACTGTATTCCACCGTTATTGAGCGAGAATAAGGGTGTAAAGCAAGTTCCACTTTTGAATAACAATGAAAAGATTGTATGAGTGTAATTTTGAGGAAATAACTCTTTTTTTTACAATCTTTACACTATTTAATACCCTTTGTACATTCTTTACTCCACTGTTATTACACTCTTAAAAATTCTTTTTGATTACAATCTTAAAATCCAATTTTTAGCAGAGAAAAGAATGTAAAAGTGTGATTTTAAATAAACTACAATCTTAGAAATACAATACAATTAGACTGTTTAGTGCACTTTTGTTACTTTTTTTCCACTGGGAGTGAAGCCTTCCTGGGTCTAGCAGTGCTTGCAAGTAAAAAAACTACGTAAATTTGCACAGAAGGTTTGAAAATTAACTTTAAAGTGCTGTTCGTGCTGCAATAATAAAAAAAATTTCAAAACACGTGAACATGTTCCGTCCATTTTGTTGTTCACACCCTTTGAAAAATTCAAGAACAAAACAATTGAGGCCTACTGCCAATTATACACGATCGAGGACCCTCTTGTTGCCTATTTCTCCATTCTATGCTTAAAAACTCTTGCTTTTATTTTTCGAACTATTTTTGATTGAAATATAGAATAAATTTATGTGAGTTATTTTGAGTTTTATCAATGAGATATCTAATTTTTGTTACTGTCAACATATTGTTGCAAAATAAAAATATTTCAACTTCCGAATAGCCTTTTTCTGCTGTTGTTTGTCTGTGCGTTCTGAACTTGCGCAACCCCTGAGACCAAGCACACGCTTTGAAATTGAAAAGCTTTTTTGTGTTACGAGGAAATGCTATGTCTTCAGTTATGACGAGTTAAAAAGCAATTCAAAACTCCATGTACTAGTTATATTTTTACACAATAAACTGCTTTGCACACAACACAACTGCAATTGGGGGTCCGTCTTTAAAACATTGAGAGCGGTGGAGCAGAATAGATGAAACAAGCCCAGGTAGCAATCAATCTGCTTGGACTAATATAGTTTGTTTATTCATGAGACGAAAAAAGACAACCAAAAAAATCTGCCAATTCAGTTTTTGAGCTTACAATTTGTGCTCAAAAAAACGTCGAGCCAGTTGAAATGTGGGTTATCTATCCTGTATTGGAAGAGAGAGAATAGTTTAGTGCTAAATTAAAACAAAATAGATGTCTCTAAGGACACACAAAGTAATGTTTAGGTATATTTACTTCAAAGAAAACCCTAATTGTTCCAGAATCACTATAATCGAGGCCATTTTTTTTTCATCCATGCAAATTGGAAAACCTTCCTATTCATTCCAGAAAAATAATAGAGGTTCCATTTGAAAACTCATTAAGAGCACAGAAGTCAAATGCAAAAATGAAAACAAAATTGCGCCCCAACCCACAGACTTATAAACTCAAATAAACATACTCACACCAACTGATTCACACAGGCTTAGAAACAGAAACACAG
>NC_134468.1:7006031-7120782 GCF_964194025.1 Convolutriloba macropyga
CTAATAATACCTTATAGAGTTCTTACAAGGGTAAGATAAAGAAATCTATAAGACAATTTAATGTTGCATCATTTTTAAATTACCGATCGTGTGGTCAAATGTCAATTATATGTTCTCTCGGTAAACTTCTTTTCTTGAGCGATAGAGCAACCTGGGTTCATCAGCCAGTTTGGCTTAGCGTCGGGCAGTTTAGTTTGTATTACTCGGTTTCGCTTAGCGTTGCGCAGTAATCATTTTCCTTCGAACATAACATTGTGGTGTAATTAAAATTAGTTATAACTTTTTAGTCCTCTAGACGTTTTACTACGAAATAAAGTTGATTGATCACTTTGATCTTGGAGATTACTGACAGCTCAGACTTTTCTACCCTAGTCGAGACATGGAATTTATGAAAAGATCTATTAACTCCAGGTGCGGGTTAAATACTGAATTAAACTACACGTTTGAGGACCCTAGTTAAATTAGAGGCTAACTCTTTCCATAAGTCCAGCCAAATTCTTTTCATATGCAAAAATGAGGCAAACTAAAAAGTCCCGACAACACCTGGTTTCGATCTCTTGACCTTCTCCATTCTTGTCCAGTTCTCAACCAATTGCGCTACTTGTCCTTAAATTTGAAGGAAAATGAAAACAAGTCATTATAGCGGTCGCGAGCGTAATTCCAGGACATATTTTATTGTCCAGCCAAATTCCAGAATACATTTATTGTCCAGCCAAATTCCAGGTCGTATGTTTTAGTTCCAGCCAAATTCTAGATTGGTTGCTTTAGTTCCAGCCAAAGTCCAGAACATCACGTTAGGTCCAAACGAATTCTTTTCATACCCAATATCTGTCGGGGACATTCTTTTCGTACCCTGAATCTGTCGAGGACGGTCTTATAATATTTCCAGGTCTCGACCAGGGTATTGCTATAACAAATTCGTTTCAAACGCCGATACAACTTACTTTTGAAAGTCGGAATCGGGTTCCTTTAAATGACTAGTTTGATCTCATATTCAGTGGTGACGGTTTCACATCGAGTCCCACAGACAATTCTTGCACTTGAAACTTGCTAGTTATTTTAAACATACTAAATTATTATATCCCGGTTTGAGGTGCCACCCGGAAGTGACATCTGATCAGACCAACTCCAACGCACACGGTGTATTCCCAGACCAAAATTACAGGGTCTGGGATTTGGTTCGAGCGCACAATAGTATAATCAGTGGTCACTTCAATCTGGGAATGGTATGATCAGAGGTCACTTCGGTATGGGGATGGTATGATAAGAGGTCACTTCGGTCTGGGAATGGTATGATCAGAGGTAACTTCATGATGGGAATCGTCTGATCAGAGGCAGATTCAAGAGCACATCAGTCTGATCAGAGAGGATTTTGAGCGCAACTGGTTCTGATCAGAGACCATTTAGAACGGAAAATTTTTCTTTTGATTATTTTTTTACTGAGAGATGTTGGCTCTGTCAAGCGGCAGCAAATAGCAGCATTCTGATCACAGACACATCTAGAGTCTGATGGCATTGATCAGAACCAAATGAATCAAGCTGATAGAAAATGCCGGTCCCCTTAAAAGGAGATTTTTATTAACTGTAGAGCACGAAGTTTTATGTGGAAAGCTGTCTAGATTCATCTATTAACTTCGAAGATTCATTTATTAACTAATTGTATACTAAAAATTTTTCTCTCAGCAGTAGGATTATTTTCATTAGCAATACTTTTAGAATGGTCTTTTCTTTCGATGAATTTAATAATGGAAACATCAATTTTTATGAAATGAATCTATTATATCAAAACTAAAGAAATTCGTTCATAGTGAAAACCGTTCACTGATCAGACTATTTTGAGCGAAATTGAGTCTGATCAAAGGTGATTTGGAGCGCACAATATTCTGATTGGGAGAGACTTTTGAGCGCACAATAGTCTGATCAGAAGTGATTTTGAGCGCACATTTGTCTGGACGATGGTCTGAGTTTGGTCTGGGCCATGGTAGCACAATCGTCTGGACAATGGGCTGATTTCGGTCTGACCAGAGGTCACTTCTGTCTGGGAAAGTCTGAGTAGAGAGTTTCGACGGCACTTCGAGCGCACACGGTGTTTCGAGCGCACTTTCGTCTGATCGGAGATTACTTTGGTCTGATATGGTGTGATCAGATGTAACTTTCGTCTGGATCGGTCTGATCAGAAGTCAAGTCCACATGGCACCTCAAACTTGGATGTATTTCAATTTCGATCTGAATCAAGTTCTAATACAATCTGATGTAATTTGTCAAACAAATTGAAACGATTTATTGTACTCAAAGTTAGAATCTTAGTTCAAATTTAGCTAATACCGTTAAAACTAATTGTACATCCTTTCAATAGCTATATAAACTTGTCATAACTTCAAATATCTGCTTTTCACAATTTATCTCTTTCCAACAAAAAAGCTTTAGTTATTTTTGCAAGAACGCCGAACTCATGCAAGAATAGCGAAATTTAGCTAGACAAGTTCTGAACGCTGATTTTTGAACGTGCAAAATATTCGATAGGTTCGGCTTCCCAAAAAGAGCAGAAACTCGTATCGACACTTTTACGGAGAGAAAGAGCTAAGCTGTCAACGTTTTTTAATATTTGGTAATTTTTTGGTCTGAAATTAAAAACTACATTTAACAACTTTAGGAACCGTCTTGAAATCCTTACCATTTTTTCATCGAAGTTTTGTTGTGGACTGGAAGCGTGAAGACGGATCATTGAGTTGAGGCCGCTGAAGCCCAAAAAGATTTTTTGGGTCCTGACTTTTCATCCCCACTTCCTGTTTATCAGATCTAGAACACAATTCAAAGAACGGTTTGGTTTTTGGAGTGCTCTCGCAGACATGCAATACAACCCAATAGCAAAATCACTTTCGGATCAGTTCGATCACTTTGAAGACAATATTGATATAATCAAGCAGTCAGCAACCTAATCAATGTTCTTTGATATTCAGTGAGACGTTGCGAATTTCTTTCCCCCCGCAAAATAGTAGCTCACAAGAACAAACTAAAAACAGTTCAGGAAGGAGCCTTGTGTTCGATTAAGTTACCTGCTTATTACTGCACATTGGAGAACTGAAAATTAATGATGGCAGAGCTAGCTTCCAGATATGGGTTGGAACAATACAATTTTAACCAATTAAAAAGATATTTTTTAAAGAATCACAATAATGGAGCACAATCTAATAAAATCCAAGGTGTTCAAATTAAGGTGAGGGGTCTGCTCGAAGAAAATTGGGCATATTCGCAATTCCGTCTAAAAATGTCAACAGCAATAAAGATAATGAAATTAAGATCTGCTCGCATAGATAAGTTGGTTCAAACTGAAATACCCCAAAATGATTCATCAGACGAGTAAAAAAGCAAACAAATGACCAGATCTACAAACATTTTGCCGAAAAAAGATTTCAACAGTGCGATAGAACACAGTGAAATTTCAATAGCGGAGGTCCGAAATTTTTACGCTTATCGTAAAAGCCTGCTTCTAAAATGGTTGGTTGTGATAATAATTCGAAGAAGTTTTTTGCAAAAGGATCATATGTCCTCTGTGCGCTTTCAACAGAGGCGTAAAAATCATCAGCAGCAGACGGATAATTTAAAAAGCGCACATTGAAACGGTTAAGAGTCAACGAAGCCAGCAAAATATATATGAAGCAACGAAACAGTAGTGCCGCATGCCTCCAGAGCCAAGGCACTTCATCTCCCAGGAGAATTTGACAAAGCAGCAAAAGTTTTGCATCAAAGGGCTTAGCACCCAACAACAGAAAAAACCTCATCAAACTAGACAACTACATCAAAGTGAAACAGAAACCCTTGATCCGATAAAAGACAACAGTTGCAAAAAAATATCAATTTGGTGAGGCAAAAGTGTTTTAACCACTTCAGTCTTTTTCCAGTCACTTCACGCAGTCAATTGTTCAATATCCAATCAATTCAAGCAGACAATGAGAAATCCTACCAAGCTTCCAAGTTTTGTCGCTCCAATTTGTTGCCGTGTGTCAACAACAAACAGATTTGGTAGAAAATCTTGTGTTAGATCTATTGCTGTATGTGATGTTAATCTGCGGCTCAATGTCAATTGTATCGCAAAAAAAGCAGCTTTAGTGGCGGTTGAATTATTTGCAGTGAAGCGACTTTGAGCTTCAGTCAAGGGAGGGGTGGAGAGCATAATGAGCTTCCCAAAACAATTTTTGAAAAACCAGAAAACGAAAAGTGGGGGCAAACTCCAAATTGATTTCGGAAACTGACTTATTTCAAATGCGTGCAGAATCTCGACAAGCTCAATGTCCCCTTGTTCAGTGTTGTCTCAACTCAAAAAAATATCTAATGCTTAGTACACTCTCCTTTCCCTATTTTTGTTAGTCTCAGCATAGCTATTTTTCACTAAGTCAACAGTTTGGTCTCAATGGTGAGTGCAACAAGGAGGTCCATTGGTTCCCTTTTTGTTTTCCCTCGCCCTCTGGCTTTTATTTTTGAAATTAAAAGCAAAATTCTGATTATCTCCGAACGTGCTAGTATTTTGATGAAGGCATGATTACAGGTTTGAAGTTGAACTATGAAAAGAGTTAAAAATAATTACAATAGCAGGCGCATATTGTGGTTGGAACTTTGTAAGAATAAACGCAAGCTATGGCCAATCTATGGTGTGCACAGAATAAATTTTATTTGAAGAGGAACAGCACTGAAGGAGTTGACGTCGTAGGGGCAGCTATAGGATCTGATAATCTCGTTTCCTCTTGTTTGCTGGAAAGCGTCAAGGAATTAGAGGAATATTTCGACAGTTTAGTATATTAAGATGATCCACAATGTGTTCTCGGTATCCTGTATTACTCTGTCGGTGCACTAAAATTGGTCGATTCTTTGCGATACAGTTCTCCATCTTACCCATCAGACCAACTCTTCATCCGACCAAGAAAAAGATCCTGCAAATATTTTTATTAACTTCCGCGCGCAATTTTTGAAGGCGTTTTAGGCGCTTTTTTGTCGGTTACTTCATGGAAAGGAGTAAAGTATTCGTTCCAATTAGCAAATCCAGTGTTGTACTAAAAACATATGCTGATCAAGTTCAAGCTGCATTTTTTGGTTCTATTTTTCAATATTCCAATCTGGAAGAAAATCTAACAGGACATAACACACTGCAAATATCTCAATCAGAAACGCAATTGAAAAACTATGTGAAATTGCGACCACGTTCCCTTCTCAAATAAAATTTCAGGAAAAATTACATCTCAGCTTGTGACAACTTGTTAGGGAAACCTATTTCCGCAAAAAAGAAAGCTGGTTTGCTATCTCTTCCTCTACAGAAATCAAGTGTCTGATTATCCCATTTTTGCTCTAGAGATTAATTCAACTTTGAATGATTTCCGTGCTGCTTTTAACCACCGACTGGTTGTAAAATTGTACGAAAACGACGCAAAATGTCTTTTTTGTTTATCTAGCACTCTGTATGCAATGGGCAATCGTGCCTTCGTCGAGGTGATATGATAGCTTGTCATAATTGTATACGAGACATTTATGCCAGCCTGCACGAGTGCAAGCTTTTCACCCATATGTGAGCAAAAGTTTATTAACCGATAACAATCCCAGACCGAGAGACGTAATCCTGCCTATATGGAATGCGGGTGAGTCAGCTCTATATGATTTTAGAACCACTTCTCTCTTGCAGCCAAATATTACCGCAAATTCGGAGGAGAAATACGATTACGCTCAAAAATATAGCGTTGGTAGAGAGTCCATTCCTTCAGCCTCCCAATAATTTTAGGGCAATTTTAAACACTGTTTGTACGTCCTTCAAGCGAACCGCCATTCCGACTGATAGCAGAAGTTTTGAGCCTGCTGGATTGTCTCCAGCTAGCTATCTCAATCGTCACTGTTAGAGATATTTGCTCTTCTGCAGTCATGTTGACTGCAAGAGACGCAAAAATATAGAACATGTGAAATGCTAGCAAGCCTTTGAATCTTTGTCTCGTCCTTTATAAGTGGCGTCTTCTTCGAGAAATTTGTCACCTAATGAACGGGGGACGGTCAATACTGATGTCTTTTTGATGTCTCTCCCAATGACTGGGGAGCTAATAAAATTTTGTCTGATTATTTGGATAGTAAAAGAGTGGCGGGAAAATTTGGATGCGAGAAGATCAGAAGAATTGACTTAGGCAGCGGCAATAATTTCAACTGATTCAACTTGAGCTTATAATAACATCAATGCTCGGTTTAAAACCACGATTCCATGGAAGTACATCCTTCTCGATTCAATTTTGTTCACAGCACGTAATCAAAAAGTTGACATTGCGGCTTCCATTCCCGCTTAAAATGCGCGAGAATGCAAGCTTTGGTGATCTTTTGTTATTTTGAAGCCATTTTCACGCTTTTTGAGGATTTTTTCACCGTTTGCTTCAATTGCAGACTTTCTACCTTCGTTGTTTCATTTTCCTTTAGTATGCTTCAGCTGTTTTTTTTTAAATGACTGCCAGTTATGAACCTCATCAGAACCCTTAATCAAACTAGCAATTTAACTTCCCAAAAAACTTCCAAAAACAAAACTAAGTGAGAATTAAATCAATAAAAGCGTTATATTTCTGAAACTGTTCACCGTCTGTATTTTTATTTTTCTTTAAAAATCCGGATTCTTGTTTACACAACCAACACAAAAAACGATGCCAAAATAACTGATTAAAAAACCTGTTGCTCAAGAACAGAAACTTATGAAATGGAAAGAAATCGCCTTTTGGACACACGATGGTTATTCAACTCGGAAAAAGGAAGTTAGTCTAACTTCAAATAGTAAATCGAGTGGTTTTGGTGCCAAAAACAATGTTGCATGATTTTTACTTTGATAAAAAAAAGCCATTAAAATAGTTCTGAAAATAAAATACAAAATTTCCAGAGTTTTCTTTTCTTTTCCTGATCAAAAATTTAACATAGAGTGCAGCTATCTGTGCAAGAAACAAAATTATAACAACTACGCAACAACATTAGGCGTTACAAATTGATATAAAGTTTTTCATTTAAGTATGAACAAGGGTATTTTTCTCTAAATTTGTCTGAATAATCTAACTGGAATAGCAACTACAGAAATTAAAAATACAACCTTTAGACAGCCAATTGATTATTTGAAGGAATTCGTTCCACTAGGGACAACAGGTGGCCACCAATTGCTTAAAGATACGCGTTCAGATCTTAGGATTTAAATAACATGTATTTCTTTCACAGAAATTTACATGTGACAAAAGTGTAAAATGCCTCAATTTCCGGTTGATGCAAAATACGTGTACTACAAAAGTTTATGATCAAATTTTGAAAACTCAGGGTTCACATTTTAAAACTCCCGGATAATTTTTTTATATCAAAATCACACAAATTGTTTTAATTTGTGTGTGAGAGAGAGAGGGGGAGAGGCAAAAGGGGAGAGAGAGAGAGAGAGAATCAAAAATTTTAATTTAATAAGGAAGGATTTACGAAAGTTGTAACTGTTCAAGCAAAAAAAGATAAAAAATGCTCCAAAATGTAGCGTACTGATTTCTAAGACTGGCAAATTTTTTTTTCTGGTGGTAGTTTTTAGCAGTTTTTGCCGGAAGGTTTAGGAAAAAAGTTTTTGCTAGGTGTCACAGAGAAGTTGTTTGACAATTGTATTTTAAATCTGACAATCATTGACTATTCAGTTTTTAATCTAATCATCACATTTTGTTAAAAATTTTTATTTAAGTCGTTTTCAAACAAAATTTTTTCAAAGAAAAAACAAAATGTGGAGATCGCCGGAGACACTTGAATTTGTTACAATTTTCTTGCTGAGCTTCAAACTGCTGGTTTCGATTGTTCTTGCAGTTTTCGTCTGATAAATTTCTCGTTATTTGTTTTTCCCCTATATTTTCCCTAGCATCAAAATATTTTAACGCCCCCCAAATTTTACCAACCATTTAATGATAATCTGTTCAAGTGTTCAAATGATAATTTGTTCAACTGACAGTGCTACCAATCATTTGAATTTACATTTTCGAGACATTTATGCCAGCCTGCACGAGTGCAAGCTTTTCACCCATATGTGAGCAAAAGTTTATTAACCGATAACAATCCCAGACCGAGAGACGTAATCCTGCCTATATGGAATGCGGGTGAGTCAGCTCTATATGATTTTAGAGCCACTTCTCTCTTGCAGCCAAATATTACCGCAAATTCGAAGGAGAAATACGATTACGCTCAAAAATATAGCGTTGGTAGAGAGTCCATTCCTTCAGCCTCCCAATAATTTTAGGGCAATTTTAAACACTGTTTGTACGTCCTTCAAGCGAACCGCCATTCCGACTGATAGCAGAAGTTTTGAGCCTGCTGGATTGTCTCCAGCTAGCTATCTCAATCGTCACTGTTAGAGATATTTGCTCTTCTGCAGTCATGTTGACTGCAAGAGACGCAAAAATATAGAACATGTGAAATGCTAGCAAGCCTTTGAATCTTTGTCTCGTCCTTTATAAGTGGCGTCTTCTTCGAGAAATTTGTCACCTAATGAACGGGGGACGGTCAATACTGATGTCTTTTTGATGTCTCTCCCAATGACTGGGGAGCTAATAAAATTTTGTCTGATTATTTGGATAGTAAAAGAGTGGCGGGAAAATTTGGATGCGAGAAGATCAGAAGAATTGACTTAGGCAGCGGCAATAATTTCAACTGATTCAACTTGAGCTTATAATAACATCAATGCTCGGTTTAAAACCACGATTCCATGGAAGTACATCCTTCTCGATTCAATTTTGTTCACAGCACGTAATCAAAAAGTTGACATTGCGGCTTCCATTCCCGCTTAAAATGCGCGAGAATGCAAGCTTTGGTGATCTTTTGTTATTTTGAAGCCATTTTCACGCTTTTTGAGGATTTTTTCACCGTTTGCTTCAATTGCAGACTTTCTACCTTCGTTGTTTCATTTTCCTTTAGTATGCTTCAGCTGTTTTTTTTAAATGACTGCCAGTTATGAACCTCATCAGAACCCTTAATCAAACTAGCAATTTAACTTCCCAAAAAACTTCCAAAAACAAAACTAAGTGAGAATTAAATCAATAAAAGCGTTATGTTTCTGAAACTGTTCACCGTCTGTATTTTTATTTTTCTTTAAAAATCCGGATTCTTGTTTACACAACCAACACAAAAAACGATGCCAAAATAACTGATTAAAAAACCTGTTGCTCAAGAACAGAAACTTATGAAATGGAAAGAAATCGCCTTTTGGACACACGATGGTTATTCAACTCGGAAAAAGGAAGTTAGTCTAACTTCAAATAGTAAATCGAGTGGTTTTGGTGCCAAAAACAATGTTGCATGATTTTTACTTTGATAAAAAAAAGCCATTAAAATAGTTCTGAAAATAAAATACAAAATTTCCAGAGTTTTCTTTTCTTTTCCTGATCAAAAATTTAACATAGAGTGCAGCTATCTGTGCAAGAAACAAAATTATAACAACTACGCAACAACATTAGGCGTTACAAATTGATATAAAGTTTTTCATTTAAGTATGAACAAGGGTATTTTTCTCTAAATTTGTCTGAATAATCTAACTGGAATAGCAACTACAGAAATTAAAAATACAACCTTTAGACAGCCAATTGATTTTTTGAAGGAATTCGTTCCACTAGGGACAACAGGTGGCCACCAATTGCTTAAAGATACGCGTTCAGATCTTAAGATTTAAATAACATGTATTTCTTTCACAGAAATTTACATGTGACAAAAGTGTAAAATGCCTCAATTTCCGGTTGATGCCAAATACGTGTACTACAAAAGTTTATGATCAAATTTTGAAAACTCAGGGTTCACATTTTAAAACTTCCGGATAATTTTTTTATATCAAAATCACACAAATTGTTTTAATTTGTGTGTGAGAGAGAGAGGGGGAGAGGCAAAAGGGGAGAGAGAGAGAGAGAATCAAAAATTTTAATTTAATAAGGAAGGATTTACGAAAGTTGTAACTGTTCAAGCAAAAAAAGATAAAAAATGCTCCAAAATGTAGCGTACTGATTTCTAAGACTGGCAAATTTTTTTTTCTGGTGGTAGTTTTTAGCAGTTTTTGCCGGAAGGTTTAGGAAAAAAGTTTTTGCTAGGTGTCACAGAGAAGTTGTTTGACAATTGTATTTTAAATCTGACAATCATTGACTATTCAGTTTTTAATCTAATCATCACATCTTGTTAAAAATTTTTATTTAAGTCGTTTTCAAACAAAATTTTTTCAAAGAAAAAACAAAATGTGGAGATCGCCGGAGACACTTGAATTTGTTACAATTTTCTTGCTGAGCTTCAAACTGCTGGTTTCGATTGTTCTTGCAGTTTTCGTCTGATAAATTTCTCGTTATTTGTTTTTCCCCTATATTTTCCCTAGCATCAAAATATTTTAACGCCCTCCAAATTTTACCAACCATTTAATGATAATCTGTTCAAGTGTTCAAATGATAATTTGTTCAACTGACAGTGCTACCAATCATTTAAATTTACAGCATAGAACGCAGAGGTTCGATAAACTTAAAACTGTTTGTGTTTCCTCGTTTTCTATCTTAAAGACGATTAGAAAGATAATCAGATTTCATTGTCTGAAGTTGGCAATATCCGAATTAGGGTGAAACACAAACTCAATCCGGTACAATTAATTTGCACCAACGAAATTCAAAAAAATTGTAGTTACATGTTCCTCCGTAAAAAAACTGCTTTTTCTCAAATTTTGTGACGCCATAACTTTTATGAAAATTAATATCTCTAGCTTCTAAGGGTGAAATTTATTTAGGGATCCAAACAAAAAAATTTTAATGAAAATTTCCCCTTCAAATATAACGTTTGCAAAAATTATACAAAATATACAAGATTTTTGTCCTTATTTCATTATCAATTTGATTTTATTCCAAGAGAACCAATTGAAGTTTGATGACACTCAAGTTTGCACTTTCTTTACTGATTAACATAATTGCTGATCTTCGAGATTATGATACCGAGCAATGTTTAGTAGGGATCGTGAGTTCATTCGAGCACTGTACTACAAAATTTGAAGTTGGTAATATTCTCTTACCTTTCAAAGTCGGGCAATTAGATTCAGATCTATTCTCGTGCATTTATAATTTTCGGAGAAAAAAATTTAAAAAGTTGTTGCGTATTTTGAAAGTAATGACAGTTTATTGGTACAACAATTTGTGAAGGTGTCATATCAAGAGCTATTTTTGCCAATTTTTCATAACTTCATTTTGATACCTACTCTGTATAGTACCAAAACGGTAACGGACACAGAATACTTTAAAAAAACGTTAAAAACAGTATACGTAACACTTTTAGTTCAAATAATTCTCTCTAGTAACGCCTTCAGATTTTTAGACGTCTGCACATATTTGCTATTGGATTCAGATTTATGTATTGTATTCACAATATATGTCGAGCACCCCAACATCTTCCACTCTTTTTTGGAACAAATAAACTTTTTTCTTATTTCCGCAACAGAGAAATATAGATAAACTAAAAATTTTAGCATTATTTGACACTTTTTTTCGTACAGATTTGGAAACAACATTTTTTAGTCTATGGGACTGTACTCTATCCAAAAACAATACTGTCTGCTAGTCTGAAAACTAATTGCTTTTCTGAACAATCTTGATGCCTTTGAAAGCTTGAACAATTCGATCGCTGGAGTCGCTGGAGAAGTGCGCTCAAGTCTTCTCAATCAAAAACGTTCTACCAAAAGGGGCATTTTGATACACCATTTCGACAAAAAAACTTGCTATTGGTCTTCAAACTGACTTTTTGCAGCGTTTCTTGGTGCAATTTTGTATTTCTGAGAGTGTAAAAATGCTTTATTTTATTCAATATTACAATCCGACATTGCGTAGTGTAACAAAATGACAAACAGTAACAAAAAACGGTCTAAGATTCGTTTCTGTTTAAGTAAAGAAAACAACAAAGAATTCGGTCTTGAAACTTTTTTCCAGGCTTTCAAGCAAATCATGCTTACAATGATTCAATTTTCACTTTCTTTTCTTAATATTGAATCTGATTTCAGATTGCCCAACTTTTAGCTACATTTGATAACTGGATTGACTGATATTAATAATGGTCCAGATAAACATCTGGTTCGTTCCCAGATCCAGGGTTCGTTCCCAATTTTTTTAAAATTTGGGCTTAAATATAGTACCTCTACTTAAAAGTTTGTTCTGAAATATAGTACCTCTTCTTTAAATTTTGGGCTGAAATATAGTACCTGTTCTTTCAAAATTGGGCTGAAATGTGGTACTTTGAAAGTGGGGCTGAAAAATGGTATCTCTACATTAAAATTTGGGCTTAAATATAGTACCTTTCTTAAAATTTGAGCTTAAATGTATTACATCTATTTTAATATTTTAGCTGTAATATAATAACTCTTCGTTCAAATCTGGGCGTAAATATAGCACCTCTACTTTAAAAATTGGGCTTAAATATAGTACCTCTACTTTAATATTTGAGTTGAAATATAGTACCTCTTCTTTAAAATTTGTGCTTTAATATAGTAACTCTTCTTTCACAATTGAGCTTAAAAATAATACTTTTTCTATATAAGAACTCTTCTTTAAAATCTCGGCTGAAAAATAGAACCTCTTCATTCAAATTTGGGCTTTAATATAGTACCTCTACTTTGAAATTTGTGCTTAAATATAGAGCCTCTTCTTTTCAATTGGGGCTTAGATATAGTACACCTTCTTTCAAAATTTGGAATAAGTAAAGTATTTCCACTTCAAAATTTGAGCTTAAATATAGTATCTTTTCTTTCAAATTTGGGCTTAAATGTAGTACTTCTACTTTAAAGTCTTGGCTGAAATATAGTATTTCTACTTTAAAACTTGGCTTTAAATATAGTACCTCTATTTTAAAAATTTGGGTTGAAATATAGTACCTCTTCTTTAAAATTTGGGTTTTAATACAGTACCTCTTCTTTAAAATTTGTGCTTAAATATAGTACCTCTTCTTTCAAAATTGAGCTTAAATATAGTACCTATTCTTTCAAATTTGGGCTTAAAAACAGTACTTTTTCTTTCGAACTTGGGCTTAAATACAGTAACTCTACTTTATAATTTGGGCTGAAATAAAGAACCTCTGCTTTCAAATTTGGTCTGAAATTTTGTACCTCTACTTTGAAAGTGGGGCTTAAATATAGTATCTCTACTTTAAAGTTTGGGCTTAAATATAGTACCTTTCTTAAAATTTGAGCTTAATTGTAGTACTTCTACTTTAATATTTTGGCTGAAATATAATAACTCTTCTTCCAAATCTGGGCGTAAATATAGCACCTCTACTTTAAAAATTGGGCTTAAATATAGTACCTCTACATTAAAATTTGGTTTGAAAAAAAGTACCTCTTCTTTAAAATTTGGGCTTTAATATAGTGCCTCTTCTTTAAAATTTGTGCTTAAAAGTAGTACCTCTTCTTTCAAAATTGAGCTTAAATATTGTACCTCTTCTTTCAAATTTGGGCTTGAATATAATAACTCTTCTTTAAAATCTCGGTTGAAAAATAAAACCTCTTCATTCGAATTTGGTCTTTAATATAGTACCTCTACTTTGAAATTTGGGCTTAAATATAATACCTCTTCTTTAAAATTTGGGCTTAATTATAGTTTCTCTTCTTTAAAATTTGCGCTTAAATATAGCACCTCTTCTTTCAAAATGGGTCTTAAATCTAGTACCTCTCCTTTAATATTTGGGCTTAAAAATAGTACCTCTTCTTTCGAACTTGGGCTTAAATATAGTAACTCTACTTTAAAATTTGGGCTGAAATACAAAACCTCTGTTTTCAAATTTGGTCTGAAATTTAGTACCTCTACTTTGAAAGTGGGGCTTAAATATATTATCTCTACATTAAAATTTGGACTTAAATATAGTACCTTTCTTAAAATTTGAGCTTAAATGTAGTACTTCTACTTTGATATTTTGGCTGAAATATAATAACTCTTCTTTCAAATCTGGGCGTAAATATAGCACATCTACTTTAAAAATTGGGCATCAATATAATACCTCTACATTAAAATTTGGGTTGAAATATAGCACCTCTTCTTTGAAATATAGTACACCTTCTCTCAAAATTGGGATTAAATATAGAAGTTCCACTTCAAAATTTGGGCTTAAATATAGTACCTCTTCTTTCAAATTTGGGCTTAAATGTAGTACTTCTACTTTAAAGTTTTGGCTGAAATATAGTATATCTACTTTAAAACTTGGCCTTAAACATATTACCTCTATTTTAAAAATTGGGCTGAAATATAGTACATCTACTTTAGAATTTGATCTTAAATCTAGTACCTCTTCTTTTAAATTTGGGCTTAAAAACAGTACTTTTTCTTTCGAACTTGGGCTTAAATACAGTAACTCTACTTTATAATTTGGGCTGAAATAAAGAACCTCTGCTTTCAAATTTGGTCTGAAATGTTGTACCTCTACTTTGAAACTGGGGCTTAAATATAGTACTTTTCTTCAATTTTGAGCTTAAATGTAGTACTTCTACTTTAATAATTTGGCTGAAACATAATAACTCTTTTTTAAAATCTGGGCGTAAATATAGCACCTCTACTTTAAAAATTGGGCCTAAATATATTACCTCTATTTCAAAAATTGGGTTGAAATATAGTACCTATTCCTTTTAATTTGGGCTTTAATATAGTACCTCTTCTTTAAAATTTGTGCTTAAATATAGTACCTCTTCTTTCAAAATTGAGCTTAAATATAGTACCTATTCTTTCAAATTTGGGCTTAAAAACAGTACTTTTTCTTTCGAACTTGGGCTTAAATACAGTAACTCTACTTTATAATTTGGGCTGAAATAAAGAACCTCTGCTTTCAAATTTGGTCTGAAATGTTGTACCTCTACTTTGAAACTGGGGCTTAAATATAGTACTTTTCTTCAATTTTGAGCTTAAATGTAGTACTTCTACTTTAATAATTTGGCTGAAACATAATAACTCTTTTTTAAAATCTGGGCGTAAATATAGCACCTCTACTTTAAAAATTGGGCCTAAATATATTACCTCTATTTCAAAAATTGGGTTGAAATATAGTACCTATTCCTTTTAATTTGGGCTTTAATATAGTACCTCTTCTTTAAAATTTGTGCTTAAATATAGTACCTCTTCTTTCAAAATTGAGTTTAAATATAGTACCTCTTCTTTCAAATTTGGGCTTAAATATAAAAACTCTGCTTTACAATCTCGGCTGAAAAATATAACCTCTTCATTCAAAATTGGGCTTTAGTACAGTACCTCTACTTTGAACTTTGTGCTTAAATATAGTACCTCTTCTTTTCAATTTGGGCTTAAAAATCGTACACCTACTTTCAAAATTGGGATTACATATAGTAGTTCCACTTTAAAATTTGGGCTTAAAATAGTACCTAATCTTTCATGTTTGGGCTTAAATGTAGTACTTCTACTTTAAAACTTGGCCTTAATTATAGTACCTCTATTTTAAAAATTGGGCTGAAATATAGTACATCTGCTTTAAAATTTGGGCTCAAATATAGTACCTCTTCTTTACAATATGAGCTAAAATATAAGACCTCTTCTTTCAAAATTGGTCTTAAATATAGTACCTCTTCTTTGAAATTTGGGCTGAAATATACTACCTCTTCTTTCGAACTTGGGCTTAAATATAGTAACTCTACTTTAAAATTTGAGCTGAAAAATAGAACCTCTGTTTTCAGTTTGGGGCTGAAATATATTACCTCTACGTTGAAATGCGGGCTTAAACATAGTACCTCTTTTTATCGAACTTGGGCTTAAATATAGTAACTCTACTTTAAAAATTGGGCCTAAATATAGTACCTCTATTTTAAAATTTGGGTTGAAATATAGTACCTCTTCTTTAAAATTTGGGTTTTAATATTGTACCTCTTCTCTAAAATTTGTGCTTAAATATAGTACCTCTTCTTTCAAAATTGAGTTTAAACATAGTACCTCTTCTTTCAAATTTGGGCTTAAATATAATAACTCTTCTTTAAAATCGCGGCTGAAAAATATAACCTCTTCATTCAAAATTGGGCTTTAAGACAGTACCTCTGCTTTGAAATTTGGGCTTCAATATAGTACCGCTTCTTTCCAGTTTGGGCTTAAATATCGTACACCTTCTTTCAAAATTGGGATTAAATATAGTAGTTCCACTTTAAAATTTGGGCTTGAAAAAGTACCTATTCTTTTAAATTTGAACTTAAATGCAGTACTTCTACTTTAAAACTTGGCCTTAAATATAGTACCTCTATTTTAAAAACTGGGCTGAAATATAGTACATCTGCTTTAAAATTTGGGCTCAAATATAGTACCTCTTCTTTACAATTTGGGCTTAAATATAGTACCTCTTCTTTCGAACACGGGCTTAAATATAGTAACTCTACTTTAAAATTTGGGCTGAAAAACAGAACCTCTGTTTTCAATTTGGGGCTGAAATATAGTACCTCTACTTTGAAATTTGGGGTGAAATATAGTACCTCTTCTTTAAATTTTGGGCTTTAAAACTGTACCTCTTTTTTCAAACTTGGGCTGAAATATGGTACCTCGTCTTTACAATTTGAGCTTAAATATAGTACTACTAATTTATAATTTTGGCTGAAAAATAGCAACTCTACTTTAAAACTTGGGCTTATATATAGTACCTCTATTTTAAAATTTGGGCTGAAATATACTACATCTACTTTAAAGTTTGAGCTGAAATTTAATACCTCTTCTTTACAATTTGAGTTTAACTATAGTACCTCTTCTTTCAAATTTGGGCTTAAATATAATGCTTGTACTTTAAAATTTAGGCTTAAATATCATAACTCTTCTTTCAAATCTGGGCGTAAATATAGTACCTCTACTTTAAAAGTTGAGCTTAAGTATAGTACCTCTTCTTTCCAATTTGGGCTTAAATATCGAACACCTTCTTTCAAAATTGGTATTGAATATAGTAGTTCCACTTTAAAATTTGGGCTTAAAAAAAACCTATTCTTTTAAATTTGGACTTAAATGTAGTACTTCTACTTTAAAACTTGGCCTTAAATATAGTACCTCTATTTTAAAAACTGGGCTGAAATATAGCACATCTGCTTTAAAATTTGGGCTCAAATATAGTACCTCTTCTTTACAATTTGGGCTTAAATATAGTACCTCTTTTTTCGAACTTGTGGTTAAATATAGTAACTCTACTTTTAAAATTGGGCTGAAAAATAGAACCTCTGTTTTCAATTTGGGGCTGAAATATAGTACCTCTACTTTGTAATTTGGGGTGAAATATAGTACCTCTTCTTTAAATTTTGGGCTTTAAAGCAGTACCTCTTCTTTAAAATTTGTTCTCTAATATAGTACCTCTTCTTTCAAAATTGAGCTTAAGTATAGTACCTCTTCTCTCAAATTTGGGCCTAAATATAATAGCTCTTGTTTAAAATCTGTGCTGAAATATAGAACCTCTTCTTTCAAATTTAGGCGCAAATATAGTACCTCTACTTTAAAGGTTGGGCCTAAGTATAGTACCTCTACTTTGAAATTTGGGGTGAAATATAGTACCTCTTCTTTCCAATTTGGGCTTAAATATCGTACACCTTCTTTCAAAATTGGGATTAAATATAGTAGTTCCACTTTAGAATTTGGGCAAAAAAAAGTACCTATTCTTTTAAGTTTGGACTTAAATGTAGTACTTCTACTTTAAAACTTGGCCTTAGATATAGTACCTCTATTTTAAAAACTGGGCTGAAAAATAGTAAATCTGCTTTAAAATTTGCGCTCAAATATTGTACCTCTTCTTTACAATTTGAGCTTAAAAATAGTACCTCTTTTTTTGAACTTGGGCTTAAATATAGTAACTCTACTTTGAAATTTGGGCTGAAAAATAGAACCTCTGTTTTCAATTTGGGGCTGTAAATTTTGGGCTTTAAAACAGTACCTCTTCTTCAAAATTTGTTCTCTAATATAGTACCTCTTCTTTCAAAATTGAGCTTAAGTATAGTACCTCTTCTCTCAATTTCGGGCCTATATATAATAGCTCATGTTTAAAATCTGTGCTGAAATATAGAACCTCTTCTTTCAAATTTAGGCTTAAATATAGTGCCTCTACTTTGAAATATGGGCTTAAATGTTGTTACTCTTTTTTTCAAATTAGGCTTATATATAGTACACCTTCTTTCAAAATTGGGCTTAAAAATAGTAGTTCCACTTTAAAATTTGGGCTTAAAAAAGTACCTATTCTTTTAAATTTGGACTTAAATGTAGTACTTCTACTTTAAAACTTGGCCTTAAATATAGTACCTCTATTTTAAAAACTGGGCTGAAATATAGCACATCTGCTTTAAAATTTGGGCTCAAATATAGTACCTCTTCTTTACAATTTGGGCTTAAATATAGTACCTCTTTTTTCGAACTTGTGGTTAAATATAGTAACTCTACTTTTAAAATTGGGCTGAAAAATAGAACCTCTGTTTTCAATTTGGGGCTGAAATATAGTACCTCTACTTTGTAATTTGGGGTGAAATATAGTACCTCTTCTTTAAATTTTGGGCTTTAAAGCAGTACCTCTTCTTTAAAATTTGTTCTCTAATATAGTACCTCTTCTTTCAAAATTGAGCTTAAGTTTAGTACCTCTTCTCTCAAATTTGGGCCTAAATATAATAGCTCTTGTTTAAAATCTGTGCTGAAATATAGAACCTCTTCTTTCAAATTTAGGCGCAAATATAGTACCTCTACTTTAAAGGTTGGGCCTAAGTATAGTACCTCTACTTTGAAATTTGGGGTGAAATATAGTACCTCTTCTTTCCAATTTGGGCTTAAATATCGTACACCTTCTTTCAGAATTGGGATTAAATATAGTAGTTCCACTTTAGAATTTGGGCTTAAATATAGTACCTCTTTTTTCAAACTTGGGCTGAAATATGGTACCTCTTCTTTACAATTTGAGCTTAAATATAGTACTACTAATTTATAATTTTGGCTGAAAAATAGCAACTCTACTTTAAAACTTGGGCTTATATATAGTACCTCTATTTTCAAATTTGGGCTGAAATATAGTGCATCTACTTTAAAATTTGAGCTGAAATTTAGTACCTCTTCTTCACAAATTGAGCTTAACTATATTACCTCTTCTTTCAAATTTGGGCTTAAAAATAATGCTTCTACTTTAAAATTTAGGCTTAAAGGTAGTATCTCTACTTTGAAATTTAGTCTTAAATAGTACCTGTACTCTAAAATTTGGGCTTAAATGTGGTACCTCTTCTTTCAAATTTGGGCTTAAATAGAATACCTCTTTTTAAAAACTGGGCTTAATTATGGCTCCTCTCCTTTACAATTTGAGCTTAAATAAATTACCTCTTCTTTCAAATTTTGGCTTAAAAATAATGCTTCTACTTTAAAATTTAGGCTTAAAGGTAGTACCTCTACTTTGAAACTTAGTCTTATATAGTACCTGTACTCTAAAATGTGGGCTTAAATATAGTACCTCTTCTTTCGAATTCGGGCTTGAAATATAATACCTCCTTTTAAAAATTTTACTTAAATATGATACCTCTTCTTTACAATTTGAGCTTAAACATAGTACAACTTCTTTCAAAATTGGTCTTAAATATAGTATCTCTTCTTTAACATTTGGGCTGAAATATAGTACCTCTTCTTTCAAACATGTGCTGAAATATGGTACCTCTTCTTTACAATTTGAGTTTAAATACAGTACCTCTTTTTTCAGAATTGGGCTCAAATAGAGTACTTCAACTTTAAAATTTTGGCTTAAATATAGTACCTCTTCTTTCACATTTGGGCTTAAATATAATAACTCTTCTTTAAAATCTGTGCTGAAAAATAGAATCTCTTCTGTCAAATTTGGGCTTTCACATAGTACCTCTACTTTGAAAAATGGGCTGAAATGTAGTTACTCTTTTTTTTTCAAATTGGGCTTAAATATAGTACACCTTCTTTCAAAATTGTGCTTAAATAGAGTAGTTCCACTTTGAAGTTTGGGCTTAAGTATAGTAGCTTTTTTCAAATTTGGGCTTAAATATAGTACTACTACGTTATAATTTTGGCTGAAATATAGCAACTCTACTTTAAAACTTGGATTTATATATAGTACCTCTATTTTGAAATTTTGGCGCAAATATAGCACATCTACTTTAAAATTTGGGCTCAATTACAGTACCTCCTCTTTACAATTTGAGCTTAACTATAGTACCTTTTCGTTCAAAATTTAGATTAAATATATTACCTCTTCTTTCAAATTTGGGCTTAAAAATAATGCTTCTACTTTAAAATTTGGGCTTAAATATAGTATCTCTACTTTGAAATTTAGTCTTAAATAGTACCTTTACTTTAAAATTTGGGCTTGAATATGGTGCTCTTTTATCAAATTCGGGCTTAAATAGAATAGCTCTTTTTAAAAATTGGGCTTAAGTATGGCACCTCTTCTTTACAATT
Source organism: Convolutriloba macropyga (assembly GCF_964194025.1). NCBI lineage: Eukaryota > Metazoa > Xenacoelomorpha > Acoela > Convolutidae > Convolutriloba > Convolutriloba macropyga. The sequence goes on from NC_134468.1 coordinate 7,026,437, forward strand.
TGAGCTTTAATATTTTACCTCTTCTTTCAAAATTGGTCTTATATATATTACCTCTTTTTTAAAATTTGGGCAAAAACCTAGTACCTCTTCTTTCAAATTTGGGCTTAAATTTAAAACCTCTTTTTAAAAATTGGACTTAAATATGGTACCTCTGCTTTACAATTTGAGCTTAAACATAGTACCTCTTCTTTCAAAATTGGTCTTAAATATAGTACTTCTTCTTTAACATTTGGGCCGAAATATAGTACCTCTTCATTCAAACTTGGCTTGAATTAGTACCTCTAAATTAAAACTTGGTCTTAAATATGGTACCTCTTTTTTTACAATTTGAGCTTAAAAATATTACATCTTTTTTTTTCAAATTTGGGCTTAAATATAGTATCTCTACTTTAAAAATTAGAATTAAATATAGTAGCTCTACTTTAAAACTTGGGCTCAATTATGGTACTTCAACTTCAAAATTTGGGCCGGAATATAGTTCGTTTACTTTAAAATTTGGGCTTAACTATAGTACCTTTTCTTTACATTTTGCGCTTAAATATAGTAACTCTTCTTCCAAATTTGGGTTGAAATATAGTATCTGTACTTTAAAACTTGAGCTTTAACATAGTACCTCTATTTAAAAATTGGGTCTGAAATATAGTACATCTACTTTAAAATTTGGGCTCAAATATAGTACCTCTTCTTTACAATTTGAGCTTAATATTAGTACCTCTTCTTTCAAAACTGGTCTTAAATACAGTACCTCTCCTTTAAAGTTTGGGCTTAAATACAGTACCTCATTTTGAAAACTTGGGCTTAAATATAATTCCTCTTCTTTAAAACCTGGGATCGAATATAGTACCTCTAAATCAAAATTTGGGCAAAAATATAGTACCTCTTCTTTCAAAATTGGGCTTAAATTGAGTACTTCATCTTTAAAAATTGGGTTTAAATATAGTACCTCTTCTCTAAAACTTGGGCTTAAACATAGTACCTCTTCTTTAAAACCTTGGATTAAATATAGTACCTCTAATTCAATATCTGAGCTTAAACATAGTACTTCTTCTTTAAAAATTGGGCTTAAGTATAGTACGTCTTCTTTCAAAATTGGGCTTCGAAATAATGCTTCTGCTTTAAAATTTGGGCTTAAATATAGTATCTCTACTTTAAAATTTAGGCTTAAATACAGTACCCTTACTTTAAAATTTGGGCTGGAATATAGTACCTCTTCTTTCAAAGTTGTTATTACTTATGCTTTAATATGGCTCACCTACTTTAAAATTTGAGCTGAAATATAGCACTTCTACTTTGAAATTTGGGCATAAATATAGTACCTCTATTTCAAAAATTGGGTTGAAATATAGTACCTATTCTTTTTAATTTGGGCTTTAATATAGTACCCCTTCTTTACAATTTGGGCTTAAATATAGTACCTCTTCTTTCAAATTAGAGCATAAAAATAGTACCTCTACTTTGAAATTTGGGCTTAAACATAGTACCTCTCTTTTAAAACTTAGACTTAATTACACTACCTCTACTTCAAAATCTGGGCTTGAATATGGTACCTCTTCTTTCAAATCTGGGCCTAATTATTTTACCACTACTTTAAAACTTGGGCTTAAATATATACCTCTACTTTAAAAATTGGGCTGAAATATACTACCTAAACCTCAAAATTTGGGCTTAAATATAGTACTTCTTCTTTACAATTTGAACATAAAAATATTACCTCTTCTTTTTGGGCCTAAAAATAGTATCTCAACTTTAAAATTTGGGCTTTATAATAGTACGACTACTGTAAAATTTGAGTTTAAATATAGTACCTCTTGTTTCAAATTTGTGCTTAAATATAGCAATTCTACTTTAAAATTTGTGCTAAATTATAGTACCTCTTCTTTCAGATCTGTGCTCTGGTATACTACCTCTACTTTAAAACTTATGCCTAAATATAGTACCTCTACCTAAAAATTTGAGCTAAAATATAGCACTTCTTTAAAATTTGGGCCAAAATATAGTACCTACCTCGTCTTTACAATTTTGGCTTAAATATAGAACCTCTTTTTAACAATTGTGCTTAAATATAGTACTTCTAATTTAAAAATTGGGCTAATTACAGTACCTCTTTTTTCAGATCTGTGCTTTAATTTACCAGTTTTTTTACAATTTGGGATAATACATAGTACCTATTTTTTCCAATTTGGGCTCACATATTGTACTTCTACAATAAAATGTGGGCATAAAAATTTTAACTCTACTTTAAAGCTTGAGTTTAAATATAGTACCTCTACTTTAAAATTTGGGCTGAAATATAGTAATTGTACTTTCAAATTTGGGCAAAATATAGTAACTCGTCTTTCAAAATTCGACTTAAACATAGTACCTGTTCTTTAAAATTTGGTCTTAAATATAGTCACTCTTCTCTGAAATTAGGGCTTAAATTTAGTACCGCTACTTTAAAACTTAGGCTTTAATATAGTACCTCTATTTTAAAAATTGGGCTGAAAAATAGCGCCTCAACTTTGAAATTTGACTAAAATATAGTACCTCTTCTTTACAATTTGGCCTTAAATGTAGTACCTCTTCTTCAAAATGGGGCTGAAATTTAGTACTTCTACTTAAAATTTGGGCTTATATATAGTACCTCTTCTTTACAATTTGAACATGAAAATAGTACCACTTCTTTCGAAATTGAGCTTAAATATAATACCTCTTATTTAAAATTTGGGCTTAAATATAGTACCTCTTCGTTGATATTTGCGCTTAAATTAAGTACCTCTTCTTTAAAACCTGGGATTAAATATAGTACCTCTAATTCAAAATTTGGGCCATATATAGTACCTCTACTTTAAAATTTGGGCTTAAATATAGTACTTCTTCTTTACAATTTGAACATAAAAATATTACCTCTTCTTTTTGGGCCTAAAAATAGTATCTCAACTTTAAAATTTGGGCTTTATAATAGTACGACTACTGTAAAATTTGAGTTTAAATATAGTACCTCTTGTTTCAAATTTGTGCTTAAATATAGCAATTCTACTTTAAAATTTGTGCTAAATTATAGTACCTCTTCTTTCAGATCTGTGCTCTGGTATACTACCTCTACTTTAAAACTTATGCCTAAATATAGTACCTCTACCTAAAAATTTGAGCTAAAATATAGCACTTCTTTAAAATTTGGGCCAAAATATAGTACCTACCTCGTCTTTACAATTTTGGCTTAAATATAGAACCTCTTTTTAACAATTGTGCTTAAATATAGTACTTCTAATTTAAAAATTGGGCTAATTACAGTACCTCTTTTTTCAGATCTGTGCTTTAATTTACCAGTTTTTTTACAATTTGGGATAATACATAGTACCTATTTTTTCCAATTTGGGCTCACATATTGTACTTCTACAATAAAATGTGGGCATAAAAATTTTAACTCTACTTTAAAGCTTGAGTTTAAATATAGTACCTCTACTTTAAAATTTGGGCTGAAATATAGTAATTGTACTTTCAAATTTGGGCAAAATATAGTAACTCGTCTTTCAAAATTCGACTTAAACATAGTACCTGTTCTTTAAAATTTGGTCTTAAATATAGTCACTCTTCTCTGAAATTAGGGCTTAAATTTAGTACCGCTACTTTAAAACTTAGGCTTTAATATAGTACCTCTATTTTAAAAATTGGGCTGAAAAATAGCGCCTCAACTTTGAAATTTGACTAAAATATAGTACCTCTTCTTTACAATTTGGCCTTAAATGTAGTACCTCTTCTCCAAAATGGGGCTGAAATTTAGTACTTCTACTTAAAATTTGGGCTTATATATAGTACCTCTTCTTTACAATTTGAACATGAAAATAGTACCACTTCTTTCAAAATTGAGCTTAAATATAATACCTCTTATTTAAAATTTGGGCTTAAATATATTACCTCTTCGTTGATATTTGCGCTTAAATTAAGTACCTCTTCTTTAAAACCTGGGATTAAATATAGTACCTCTAATTCAAAATTTGGGCCATATATAGTACCTCTACTTTAAAATTTGGGCTTAAATATAGTATCTCTTCTTTCAAAATTTGGCTTAAATATAGTTTATCTACTTTAAAATTGGGGCCTAGATATAGTACCTCTTCGTTGCAATTTGGGCTTTATTATAGTACCTGTTCTTTCAACATTGGGCGTTAATATAGTCGTTTTGCTTTAAAATTTGTGCTTAAAAATAGTATATCTACATCAAAATTTTGGCTTAACAATAGTACCTCTTCTTTAAAGTTTGAGCTTAAATTTAGTACCTCTTCTTTAAAACCTGGAATTAAAAATAGTACCTCTAATGCAAAATTTGGGCTGAAATATAGTACCTCTAGTTTAAAATTTGGGCCTAAAAATAGTACCTCTTCTTTCAAAATTGGGCTTAAATAAGATAAATCTACTTTAAAATTTAGGCTGAACTCTAGTACCTCTTCTTTCAAATTAGAGCTTAAATATAGTACCTCTACTTTGAAATTTGGGCTTAAACATAGTACCTCTCTTTTAAAACTTAGACTTAATTACAGTACCTCTACTTCAAAATCTGGGCTTGAATATGGTACCTCTTCTTTCAAATCTGGGCCTAATTATAGTACCACTACTTTAAAACTTGGGCTTAAATATAGTACCTCTACTTTAAAATTTGGGCTGAAATATACTACCTAAACCTCAAAATTTGGGCTTAAATATAGTACTTCTTCTTTACAGTTTGAACATAAAAATATTACCTCTTCTTTTTGGGCCTAAAAATAGTATCTCAACTTTAAAATTTGGGCTTTATAATAGTACGACTACTGTAAAATTTAAGTTTAAATATAGTACCTCTTGTTTCAAATTTGTGCTTAAATATAGTACCTCAACTTTAAAATTTGGGCTTAAAATAGTACCTCTTCTTTCAAATTTGGCCTAATTATAGTACCTCTTCTTTAAAACTTGGACTTAAATATGGTCACCTTAATTGAAGTTTATGCTGGGCGCAAATTTCGAATGCTAACATGATATGTTTACTCTGTTCAATCTGAAAAAAAATGCATTTAAGAAACTTAAACGAATACAGTTAAAGCTATATTTTAGTGCCTCAAATGGCACTAAAAAACGTAAATTGCGCTATAAAATTATAATTAACAATCGTCACATAGTTTTGCTCCGATTGAACTCAAAGCTGTACTTAAGAAAAATACTGATTTTTTAGACTCATTAAATGAAAACAGAAAAATCATCATCAGAAAATTCATTAACAGAAATTAACAGAAAATTCATTAATCCAATGCATGAAAGATGATCTTTGTTAACCATTGAAACGATTTTAAAGAACAAAAATATTCAATTTACAAGCGTTGATTTAACGCTTTCTTTTTCGTGAGTCAAAGTAAAATCAATAAAGTTTTAAGTACAATTTCGAGTTGATTTGGAACTATATGATTTTATCTTTGATTGTGAAATCTTATTGCGTAATTCAAAGTGCAATATGTATTTTTTCAACTCAAACATGTAAATTGTATGCCTGTGACCACAGCCTTTACATTTACATGTCAATCCATATGATTCAAAACACGTAGTATATCATTTGAAGAATTAAATTGATAAATCACATTAGATTGTTCGTTTTAATTTTACTACACTTATCCCCATTTTGACATATTCCTAACAAATTTGACACAACAAATTTTAAGTAGGAATTTTAAAAAATACTTTGTTAAATATAGTATGTACATCAACAACTCGGAACAACTGGGAGAGATGGCAAGCGTGCCCATTACACCTGGCTACAATACAAAGACCGTCATCAAACAATTACAAGAAGACACGTCCAAAGAGAAAATTGTGAAAGACTTCTTCTACACAATGAATGGGAGATATGAAGAAGTCATTGAGAAAGATTCTGTCAACATTTTCCTAGTGCGTGATTGGCGGTATGTATTCACGAGTTTCCTCCCGGTATCAAAGACCACATTTTACAGCGTGGCACAACTAACAGAGGACGATGTGTCCATTTTTACAAAACTATTCTGGACTGCATTGAGGTGGTGTCCAAAGTGTGCACTAAAGCGCCGTTGATCCTTGACTGTTAATCAAATTAACATTTTTTTCATGCGTTGAGGTAAATGGGGACCTTAGTCTATACCTGGAGTTATCGAAAGATCGTCCTCCACCGATATAAGGCATGAAACGCTTGTCCTTGAAAGATTTTTGGTATAAAAAAATGTCTGGACTTTAAGTAGTGTCCTTGACTTCGGCTGGAACTAAAACAACCGTCCTCAAAGTAGACTAGATAATAAAGCCTGTCATCAAAACCGGTCAGCCCATAAAATGTGTCCTGGAACTTGTCTGGAAAATAAAATATGTCCTCGAATTTAGCTGGACAATAAAATGTGTCCTGGAAGTTGATTGGACAATAAAAGAAGTCTCTGAATTTTGCTGGACATTAAAAAACGTCCTGGAGTTTAGCTGGTCAATGAAAAGTGTCCTGGAATTTTGGCTTGCTAATAAAACCAGTCCTGGAATGTAGCTGGACAAAAATGTGTTCTGGAACTGGGCTGGACAAGAAAATTTGTCTCGACATTTGGCTAGACAATAAAACAGGTCCTCCAATTTAGCTGGACAATCAAAATTGTGCTGGAAATTGGCTAGATAATAAAACTTGTCATGAGATTTGGCTAGCTAAAAAAAACTCGTCCTGGAGTCTGGCTGAACAATAAAACGTTTCTGGGATTTAGCTGGGCAATGAAATGTTTCCTGGAATTCGGCTGGACAATACAAATTGTTGTGGAAATTGGCTAGATAATAGATCGAGTCATCAGACTTGGATAGCTAATAAAACCCTGTCCTGGTACTTGGCTGAACAATAAAACGTAACCTGGGATTTAGCTGGACAATGACGTGTGTCCTCGAATTTGGCTGGACAGTAAAACATGTCCTGAAAGTTGGCTAGATACTAAAAAATGTTATCAATTTTGGCTAGCTAAGAAAACGCGTGCTGCTGGAAATTGGATCGACAACAAAACTTGTCCTGCTACTTAGCTGAACAATAAGACGTATCCTGGGATTCAGATTGAAAATGAAATGTGTCCTGGAATTTGGCTGGACATTAAAAACTGTGCTGTAAATTGGCTAGGCAAAACGTGTCATCAGACTGGGCTATCTAATAAAACCGTGTCCTGGCACTTGGCTAAACAATAAAACGTATCCTGGAATTTAGCTGGACGAATAAAGTGTCCTAGAAATTGGCTGGAGAATAAAATATGTCTTGATTTTAGCTAAATAAAATTGACCTCAAATTGCGTTTTCAACCATACCAATGTCCTAATAGTAGTTTCCTTCAAATTAAGGACATTTAGCACAATTGGCTTTTCTTTAGTTAAGGTTGTAGAAGGTTGCAAATGCGCCAAAAATTGACGTTCTACCAGTGGGCCATGCGTGTTTCTCAGCTGATCAGGCACACTACTTCTTTGTTTTGCAAAATTCTGAGGATATATTCTAAAGACTTCACTGAACAGAAACACTAGTGCATTCAGCAAAGGTCTTTTAAAGACAAAAGTCATAAGAGGTTACCTCATTCATAATTAGATAGATCTGCGATGCTGAAGAACAAAAGACGAGCGCTAGAGGGTTTTGGGAAATATTTGAAGGCCGCTGACTCTCTTTTCTGCTGATACAAGTACAAGTTCACAAACAAAAGCTAACAAGAACCAAAATTCATGCTTAATTGCTCTCGAACGAGAGCGCTTTATTTTGGCTTTTTAATTCTAGAGTAAGTTTTGCGCTTTATTTCTAGAATTTTTTTTTTGATTTCTAATCTCGATTTTTTGTGAAAACGCTTTAATTTTTAAGGTGATCTAAATTGCTCTTCATCGAAAATTAAATCTGCTGCTAAAAAAACAAAGATAAGATGGAAAGTTAAAGGACAGTGATGCCGAGCAGTTAATGTTTAAGTCTGATACGCAAGTTTATTTTTGTGCAGAAACTCTGACTAGACTCCAGCCCCCTTTAAATCAAATAGCCCCTCCTGTCGTTTGAAATCTATTTTGAAGCAGCATAAGTGTTGAAATGCTAAGATTGGTAAGCAAATTTTCTCTAGCTGTAAACATTGAAAAGCAATTAATTGCTTTTCATACCCTGATGATGGTTTGATTTAGCTAATAATAGCAGCTATTATCCTTTTCAGTTTTCCGTGGCATAATACATTTGCAAATTGGTCAATAGAATCTTGCTTTAATCTGCCAAGTGGAATTAGAGCAGTTTTCAGGACATCTCAATGCACCATTTCAAACAAATGGCACAAATATCTGCCAAGTGGAATTGGAGCAGATTTCAGGACATCTCAATGCACCATTTCAAACAAATGGCACAAATATTGAATGTTGGCGCCACTAAAGAACAGAAACATGAACCATCAGACCAACCAAAACGAAATCAAAACTGAAAAAAAACTTGAAATTTGTCAAAACTCAGAAATGGTCAAAACTGAAAAAATTTACAAGTTGGGACCGAAAATCTGTACACTCCCCCCCCCCCGATTTTGGGAACGTAAAACCCGAGCAACCCCAGGTTATGGCAGACAGTTAGGGTTACCTCTAAGCTACTCACGGACCCAACGAACGTTATTGCATCAGACCCACAAGTGTGGCTATAAGCACTTATATTGTGCAAAATTGGCATCTTTTGATATTTTGTTATTTATTGTTAAATTTCTTAAGTTGTTCATTTTATGATATTTTAGATGACCATTAAAGGTAAAATACCGTACATTCGAGGCATTTAGAGCCACGTAATAACCATACGCGCTTATGTCAATAAAAGTAAATATTGCAGTAATTTGACATTTACTATGTAAACAATGACCTAAATCATTTTCTTGATTAACCAATCAGAAACAAGTAGCGATGATGTTATAACTGATAATTATTGATTATTTACTTTAACCCAATTGTTTGAATAGTGAAACCGAATTGTAATTAGAACCATTAGAAACTGTTACCAAGAGCAGTTGGCTCTCAGATTGACAAAAATTTGATTCTTTAACAACTTTAGTCTTTTATGCTAAGTTTTGCTAGATCTTAAGATCTTGCGAGTTTTAAGTTAGTTGAGCTGACTTGAAGAGAAGTTAGCAACATTACTAACACTGGTCGAAGCTTTACAAACTTCAATACGAGATTGAACATAGATTATCAATAAGGATTTTCTTAACTTCAATCAACAAAATTAAAGTTACAGTCCTTTAATACGTCCGAGCGACTAATTATTTCTGCGAGATTGTTATTCAATCGAACCCAGTGAAGAACCAAGCCGGCGTAAAACTCGAGAACCAGGCTGTGATATATCGGTTCCGCTGAGGTTCTTGAGCAGCCGCAATATTTGGTCCGCCGACCCGGACAACAGCAACAACGACCCGGACAACAGCAACACGACCCGGACAACAGCAACACGATCCGGACCACAGCAACAGGACACGGACAAGAACAAAGATACGAACAGCAACGAATGTTAATTCGAATTGGTAGACCAACTCAAACAACAGGATCCGGACGATAACAACACAGCTGTTATTTTGGACAATCTTGACAATCAGTAAACAAACTTAGTGTGGAAAAGACTTGAGCGTTGCATTCAAGCACCTTTCTTGTCACACATGGGTGACAACAACGCAACAGAATTATTGACAGTTAACAGCAAGATGTTCAACCTAGTAACTGAACGAAGTCGTCTGGAAACAGAACTGGCAACAGTCAGCCAGAAACACGGTGTGTTACGTGAACGGCAACGAAATCATTGGGACGAAAACCCTTACGTTGATATCTACCGGTATTACAGGATCGAAAAAGAAATCAGTGAAAACATTGAGAGAAACAATGAAAAATACAACTTAGTGAGAACGGCCTTAGAGAGGACGAACTGGCAAATGGCGCAGTTGTCTGCTCGACTAGAGGAAGAGATATCGACTCTTCAAATTGAACTCAGCCGTGAAATTGAAAAAAGACAAGAATGTATCAACTATGCAGTAAAGCACAATGATGCTTACAAACGTTCTCGGGCAAACAGCGAAGTTTGTCGAAAAATGGACGAAATGTGTGACACGTTTTATAAATCGGAGAAAGAAATTGCAGAGCTTGAGAAAATCATTGATCAGAAGGTGAAGGAGTATGAGTTATTGAACTCTCCATTGTCAACTTCAGTACAGCTGGAAACAAGAAGACAAAACATTTTTCCGAGTGGTTCAGTGGGTTACAAATATGTCCCAGTAGTGTCAAAGGATGCAGCAACTTACAAGTGCAGAGAACTGAAGTGGGGGCAATTTCAAATTCCAGTAGCTCCAATTGTCAGTCATGGAGTAGTAGAAGAGCAACTTCTTCAAGTTAGTTGTTTCCAGGCAAGACGTACAAAATCTCGCAAGCAGCAGAGGACAGAGTCTGAGAGCAGTAAACAGCTAGCGGTAGCTGAGCAAATCTCAACTTGCAAAATGAGTCAAACTAACCCCAGATCAAAATCAGAGGAAACTTCAGTTCAAGAAAAGAAGAAACCAAGAGATTTGGATATTGTGTCTTTAACAGAAGAGCTGCATGAGCTACAGCAGCAATCACATTCGTTTGACAGACAGAGAAAGGAGTATGAGACTCAGCTGGTACAAACAGTTGCTACCAAGCAAGACAGAAAGCTGTTCAAACGAAAACAGAAGCGTCTAGAGACTCTCAATGAAGCAATTGAGGAACTCGACGAACAAATGAAGTGAATTGAAGAACGAATTGATTCTGCACAGAAGAAGGCTAACCCAGCAGAAATCACAAAGGAGATAACCGAAGAGCAGATATACTACTCACTCATTTCCGAAATTGTCGAAAAACCCGATCTGGTGCATGAGATTCATTGGGTTAACGAACCATGTCAACTGCACTATGTTCAGCAACGGCAAAGACTCTCAGATTGGAAACGGTATGAAGTACCCTTGTGCCAAACAGAAAAGTTTAGAAACATTGTGGAGGAAACTGAAACAAATTGTTCAAGCAAACCTCACCACAAAACTGATGAGAATGTCATAGCAACAAAAACATCTCAACAGATATGCGGAGGAAATTGTTCCATAGTAGCAGAAGACAGTTCCAGAGACACAGCAAAGACTCAACATGATGAACGTGGTGAGCCCAAAATCTCCGAAAGACATGCCTTAAATCAAAATCATACCTTGCAGTCAGTGGAGAAACTGATTCTTCACAACGGAAAACTTATCCCAGCAATTTGCAATACGGATGACGCCATGTCAATTGCTGGCGGTGGCAATATGATAGCTGGCACAGAAAATAGGCAGTCCAAGTCTTTACACGAGAAACAACAAGTGTTCGTTGCGAACAGAGCAGCGGAAGTATTGGAAATCTCTTCCATGGATCAATGGAGACAAGTCAAAGGCATCAAAAACCCAGCAGATATCGGCACTAGAAGAATGTCTATCGCAGGCCTCAAGGAGTTCGTGTGGTTAAACGGGCCGGCATGGCTCCACACAGATGAAGAAAAATGGCCAAAGCCGTGGTGCCAAGCGAACAAAGTTGAAGCTGAGCAAGCTACAAGTACTGTAGCCGCAGAAACTAAATTGCATCAAACATTTGATTGGGACCGCTACAGCAGCGTCAATAGAATCAGAAACTTTATTGCCTACTGCATGAGGTTCAAGACGAAGCAGAAGGGACCTCTCAAAGCAGACGAGATCCATGGAGCAGAACAAATTCTGTTGCGATTTGTTCAAGCCGAGAGCTTCGCGAATGTTTCGAAGTCGATAACAAACAGCAAGGAAATCTCCAAGACATTGAATATCGCCAAATTTTCACCATTCATAGAGAAGGATGGAACAGTTAGAGTGAATGGCCGACTGAAGCATTCAAACCTTGACTACAATGCAAAACACCCAATATTGTTAACAGCAAAACACCCAGTTGTACAACTTCTGTTGGAGAAAGCGCACCAAGACAACCTACATGAGGGCACAGAATACGTGAGAAACATGCTCCAACAGAAATACTGGATCATTGGTCTGAGAAATGCTTTAAGAAAAATCAAGTCAAGATTTATCAAATGCAGACACAGGAACGCCAACCCAATCCACCCACCGATTGCGGATCTACCCCGAGAACGACTTGATGAACATGTTTTCCCATTCACCCATACCGGAGTCGACTACTTCGGACCCTTTGAATTCAAGTTCCTACGACGTACCCTGAAGAAATGGTGCTGCCTCTTCACTTGCTTGACAACGAGAGCAATACACATCAAAGTTGCGCAGTCATTGGACACCGAGTCATGTCTAGCCGCAGTGACAGGATTCATTGCAAGACGTGGCTACCCGAACACCATCATTAGTGATAACGGAACAAACTTTGCTGGAGCAGCCAATGAGTTGAAAGCATTCATGAACGAGTGGGACATGGCTAAAATTGAGAGTGACTTAGCACAGAAAAATATTGTTTGGAAGTGTAATCCTCCCGGAGCTCCTCACTTTGGTGGAATCTGGGAAAGACTGGTTCAAAGTTGCAAGAAGGTCATGATTGCAATCTTGGACAACAGAAGCCTCACCGACGAGGTGCTTAGTACAACCATGTGTGTTGTAGAGCAGACTCTCAACGCAAGACCCCTGACAGCAGTAAGTGACGACCCTGAAGATTTGACAGCACTCACAACTAATCATTTCTTGCTAGGGCGAGAGAACGAGAATGCACCCTTTATGCCATCCAATGAACGCTACCATGACCTGAAAAAATCTTTCAAAACGGCTCAAGCATATGCCGACATGATCTGGAAAAGATGGACCCGTGAATATCTTCCAGAATGGAACCAGGGGTCAAAGTAGTCAAAGGAACATGTGAGAAACCTGAGAGAAGGAGAACTTGTTTGGATGGTGGACGAGTCAGTGAGACGATGTGAGTACAAGATGGGACGAGTCATCCAAGTCTTTAAAGGCCACAATGGTGTCGTAGGATCAGCGAGAGTCAAGATGGCACATGGCGAATTCAACAGGCCAGTAGTGAAATTGGTGCCAGTCTTCTATGATGAGGTTTCCGAGAACGAAAACAGGGCCGGCGATGTTGACGCCACTAAAGAACAGAAACATGAGCCATCAGACCAACCAAAACGAAATCAAAACTGAAAAAAACTTGAAATTTGTCAAAACTCAGAAATGGTCAAAACTGAAAAAATTTACAAGTTGGGACCGAAAATCTGTACACACCCCCCCCCCCGATTTTAGGAAGGCAAAACCCGAGCAACCCGAGGTTATGTCAAACGGTTAGGGTTACCTCTAACCTACTCACGGACCCAATGAACGTTACTGCATCAGACCCACAAGTGTGGCTATAAGCACTTATATGGTGCAAAGTTGGCATTTTTTGATATTTTGTTATTTATTGTTAAATTTCTTAAGTTGTTCATTTTATGCTATTTTAGATGACCATTAAAGGTGAAATACCGTACATTCGAGGCATTTAGAGCCACGTAATAACCATACGCGCTTATGTCAATAAAAATAAATATTGCAGTAATTTGACATTTACTATGTAAACAATGACCTAAATCATTTTCTTGATTAACCAATCAGAAACAAGTAGCGATGATGTTATAAATGAGAATTATTTGATTATTTACTTTAACCCAATTGTTTGAATAGTGAAACCGAATTGTTTTTAGAACCATTAGAAACTGTTACCCAGAGCAGTTGGCTCTCAGATTGACAAAAATTTGATTCTTTAACAACTTTATTCTTTTATGCTAAGTTTTGCTAGATCTTAAGATCTTGCGAGTTTTAAGTTAGTTGAGCTTACTTGAAGAGAAGTTAGCAACATTACTAACACTGGTTGAAGCTTTACAAACTTCAACACGCGATTGAACATAGATTATCACTAAGGATTTTCTTAACTTCAATCAACAAAATTAAAGTTACAGTCCTTTAATACGTCCGGGCGACAAATTATTTCTGCGAGATTGTTAGTCAATCGAACCCAGTGAAGAACCACGCCGGCGTAAAACTCGAGAACCAGGCTGTGATATATCGGTTCCGCTGAGATTCTTGAGCAGCCGCAACATTGAAAAAATTTGATAATATGCACTCCTTCAGGACATTTTTTTTCACTCAAAGATTATTGGAAATCTATATGGAAAGAATGTTGCTTATTTGACCAAAACATCCTTAAGAGTATTGCTTTTATATCAGACTGACAAATCGAGGAAAAACAATGTTATGAATGCATGTCAGTTACGCCACTGCAGACACTCAATTTATTTGGTAAAATTCTCAACTTCCCAATTTATTTAAAGCTAAATTAAATTTTTATTGACCTCAAATCAAAATGCTTTTTTGTAAAATACAGCTTATTCTGCCCATTCGTTTCGATTGGCTAATCTAATGCTAGTTTGTTTGCTCATTTTACTTTTTCAGAGAAAAGGCCCTTTGATCTGTTGGTTTCCTCGATTCATTTCCACACATTAAAGCTTTTCCGATTGTCTTGCGCAATCTTATTTGCTAATTTATTATGAGTTCCATATTTCTAGTCGTTTTTGCGTTCAAGGATTGGCGTTGGATCAGGACTAGGACCTTCGTACAGGGGCTTGAACGAAGTATCTCTGACTTTAGGATTAGGACCAATAAAATTTGTTGAATCAATATCTTTCAAACGGTGCCGATTCTTGGCTATTGTGACGAACTTTCCCAGATCATCTAAATAGCCGAAGGTCTTCTCGAAGACTCCTTCTTGAAGACTGAGTTGCAAAAATATCGTAGGTTAATACATTAGTACGGAATACGGAAAAATCGGGTATTTTCTTCCATCAGAGTAACTCTAATAGTACATAAGATCTAGAGGGTCAATGAGACTACCGTCATAATTTCGCAGGGAAGATACTAAATGTATGAAGTAAATTTTAAAAAAAAACATTTAAAGTACGTTAACGCAGTTAAGAAGACAAGGTCACGAGTACTACGTAACTCCCGCATTGTAGTAAGAAGAATTACATAACACTACTGGTATAGTAATCGTGATATATAATTAAGGTAAGATCACATAATAAAATGGTGTCCTGTTTTTGCACCCCTAATTTTTTAGCCCTATATCATTTCACCCCTCAATAATTTAACCCCTATAGTGTTTCATCCCGATTTTAAGCCTTCAATAATCGAGGATAAATAGGTCTGAGTCATTTTTAGTCGAATTAGTTGAATTAATAGAGTTTAAAATTGGAGTAAAAAGAACGGGGTGTGAATATAGATTCGAGACTAGGAAAGTTTCTGAACTTTTTGGTTCAAATCAAAGTGAACATAAAAGAGGTCAGACTGGTCAAGTGATATTTTTCGATCAAAGGCATTGCGATAAAAAAAATCCGCCTGGTCATTATTCTTTGATTTCGAACAAACCTAAGCTGTTCAGTGCTGCACTCTTGAAGGTCAGTAGTTTTGTGCTAAAAAACAATTAGCAAAGATAAAGTTCGAAGGACTTAAATATCCCGGGTCGAAATCAAATGGTTATCTTGCAAGATTCTGCCAGATTCTGCCAGAATCTTGCAAGAATATGCATATTCTTGCAAGATTTCTGCCAGAATCTTGCAAGATAACCATTTTTCTGCCAGAATCTTACAAGATAGCCATTTTTTCTGCCAGAATCTTACAAGATAGCCATTTTTTCTGCCAGAATCTTACAAGATAGCCATTTTTTCTGCCAGAATCTTACAAAATAGCCATTTTTTTTCTGCCAGAATCTTACAAGATAGCCATTTTCTCAACTACATTTTACACTTGAAAAACGCGCTGAATCCACTCCTAAGCCCTTGAAAATGAAAATAATTAATGTCTCAATATTTGAATGTACACATATTCTGGGCATCGACAAAATCAAGAGAAAAACAAGAGACATCAGAAAAATATTAATCTAAGGCATCAGAAAAGGAGTCCTTTCAACTTTTCGCTTTCTTGTTTCATTTCTTGACTTTGTTTTCTTGAAAAGTTTTTTCTTTCTCTTGGTTCATTTCTTGACTTTGTTTTCTTGGTTGTAGATGGGTTGAAGATGGGTTGCAGATGGGTTGAAGATGGGTTGCAGATGGGTTGAAGATGGGTTGCAGACCGCCTGAACTTCCTCGGCTGTAACATGGAGAAAAATAAAGCAAAAAAAAAAAGAGAAAAAGTCGATTAAAACATTATATATCATCAGCTGGAACACTCCGGATGCTTTTTTATGACCTTTTATGGTGCTTAGCAAGTGGCTCACACTTGTTGTGAACAGAAAGAACTATTGAAACGATCATTGAACCTGTTTTGCGGAAACGAGTTTTTCAAACACGTTATTGACAGTAAATTTGATATGAAACTTTCCGATTAGGCCCGAGAGAAAATTAAATTTAGGGCAAAAAAATTTTGAACCCGATTTTTCTTTCTTAAACTGTGTGATGGCTTCAGTAGGAGTGCCGTTCTGCTATAGGATGAGTTTAGAAGGGATTGGAAGGTTGTGAAATGTGACCGTTTACGATTTTCGCCAGGTACAACTCTAATCATTGAGAAACGTTGTAGTATCGCAATACAAAAGGCTTGATTGATTATATTGCGGTTACTATGTGTTTCTTCTCTCTCAATTGAGTACTGACAATTGGTTTTTTGTGTCCTTGCTAACTATTAATAATCCAAACTGAAAGGAATCACAGAAAAGTCTCATGTACAGAACAAAAAGTCGATTAAAACATTATATATCATCAGCTGGAACGCTCCGGATGCTTTTTATGACTCAAGTTAAACTAAAGTTAAGGTAACTTTAATCTCATCTTTACTTATACAAAGGTTTACCTTAGGAATACGTTTAGCAATACGGTTTGTAGCACATGCATATTTAAAACTTTAGAAAAGTTTATTTTATCACTTTTTATATAACAAAATCCCAAGGTGAACTGAGCAATATAGTTAATAGAGTCAGTTTTTCCACTTTTTCAATAAAAATTTTCCACTCATTTGGTTATTTTAATGCTTAGACCCTTTTTCTTCTATATCTTGCAAGATAGCCATTTTTCTGGCAGATCTTGCAAGATGACCATTTTTCTGCCAGAATCTTGCAAGATAACCATATTTTGCAAGATTCTGGCAGAATCTTGCAAGATAACCATTTGGTCTCGTCTAGGGATCACAAAACTAATGATGTTCAAGAGTGCAGCACTGAATATCTTAGGTTTGTTTGAAACTGAAGAATAATTACCAGACTGAATTTTTTATCGCAATGCCTTTGATCGAAAAGTATCACTTGACCAGTCTGACCTCTTTGTTTTCAATTTCTTTTGAATCAAAAAGTTCAGAAACTGCCCTAGTCTAGAATCTATATTCGCACCTCGTTCTTTTTACTCCGATTTTAAACTCTATTAATTCGACTAATTCGACTAAAATAATTCAGACCTAATTGTCCTCAATTATTGAACGCTTAAAATCGGGCTGAAACAATATAGGGGTTAATTTATTGAGGCTTTAACTGATAGAGGGCTAAAAAATCAGGGGTGAAAAAACAGGACACCATTTTATTATGTGATCTTAACTTAATCATATTTCCTGTCAGCTACCACCCCTCATTTTGAACAATCACGCAAAAATTTGATGATACAACGTATATCGAGTTAACCAAAAAATCAAAAATGAAAAGTGCCGGATTTGCACTCAGTCGAGAATTAAGTTTAATAGACTCTGTTTCCACTGTTCTAACGGCTGCCTTATTTCATTGGATCGATAACTGGATAATATGCGTTCAGTTGCACACAAAAAGTCACAAAAACATGATTTCCACAATTGTTGCATTGAATTTTCGTTGCTTTTCTCGGTCGATACAGCAGACATGATCAATTTAATTGAATGTCACCTCTGTTGATAAAATGCCCTCTCTGCTTGTGAACAAAAACCTCAACTTAGCTGGAAAAAATTATAGACACCAACCATTTCCTTTCCCAAAACAATGATAGACTTCAGAACACCGAAACCAAATAGAAGAAATTCAATAGTCCAATCAGAGATGTTTGCGAGCGACCCCTCTTCATTGTCGTTCAATGCCCCAAGTCCTATATTATCTAATGTGAAAATACGGAGTTCATTTGTTATAAATATCAGTTGCCCGTCGATGTAGGGGGATGTTCAGGTTAATTTCCAACAGAAAAGCCGCAAGATCCAACATTAGTTCATTTTCTTTGGCATCCATCGAAATCCGAGCAAGTGCCCATCGAGTCAACTGGTGCCTTCAAGCTGCTCATTTTCTCATTGAGAGCACAGAAGTTGTCGTCTTTGAACACTGGAACGTAGAACATATTGCCCATGTCAATATAGTGGCACACTACATCCATTAGGATTCCACACACGGCGTATGCGCAACCAATATATGTCGAGCTTTGCCACATTAACTAGAAAAAAAACACATTCATCTGTAGATGAAACTGATTATGTTTGAAATGAAAACTTCAAACTGAAAGTTGATTTAATGCACGTCGAAACGGTGTTAATATTTTGGTGTCCTCTTTGAAAAGCGACACAATCAAAACTCAATTTTTGCTTAAAAAACTATGATAACAATGATCTTTTTTCAAAACAGCTTTTTTGGAAAATATAATTTTCTTGAACAACGACAAAGCTTGAAAAAATCCATTAATTATACTTGACAAGCTGTGATAGTCCTGAGTAGTGATTTGGTGTACTCCGTTGAAAATTATATTGGCAACAAGATAAGTAGTAATAGTTAAGCAGACTTGGGGGGGGGATAAAAGGACGTACATATGTATAAAGATTACGTATAGCCTATTTTCATCAATTTTCCAAAGACGTAGGTACCTGAAAAAAGTGATTGAGAACAATAGACCTGTCATCTAATCACAATTACCCCGGGGAATGCATCCAGTCGTGATTTTCCGCTCTAATGCACTTCAGCTAACCTTAATAAAACCTTCTACTTAGTAAAATGTATCTGCGGAACTTTTACTTTTAATCATTTTCTCAGACACTTTATTCGCGCATAATTTTCACAATTATAATTTTGTTTTGTTCGTTTACGCCAGGAGAACACTATTTCATCATTTTTCATGGCAATTCAGTCAATTTGTACTAGAGTTTAACTGATTTGGGGCTGATATACCTAAATTTTTCCAATTTGACCATTCTTTGCCAAAAATACCCAATTCTCGTCAAAAAACACCCAATTGTTGCCAAAAAATACCCAATTCCTACCAAAAAATACCATATTTTTTGGCAAAAAATACCCAATTATTTCCAAAAAGTCCAATTCTTGTGCAAAAAACACTCGACTGTTCGACTGTTGCCAAAATTGACCCAATTATTGCCAAGAAATATCCATTTCTTGGCAAAAAAAATACCCAATTCTTGCCAAAAAATACTCAATTCTTACCAAAATACCCAATTTCTGAAGAGATTAACACGTTTGAGCCAAAAATACCCATTTTTATCAGCATATTCCAAAAATTTCCAAAATTCAAAAACAAATTACTCAATTTTTTCCTAATTTATTCTTCCGATTATTCCCACAATTTCGTAACTTCACAACTTTAAAAGTTTCAAAATCTGAATTGTAATAACCAAATCTCTCACGTGATCCCAGTAATTTTGTTTCAAGGTGAATGACCACTGCTTTGTGAAGTCTGATGAATACTTGACAACAAATCTACTGTGTCATATTTTAATGATCATAAAATTCTCACATGATAGGACAATTATTCACTCTGTTTTCGTCACAATTACTCAACATCACAATCACGTCATAGTGGCGTCATAACTACGCCATAATAACGTGACAGTTAAGTCACTCTGTGGTCACAATTATGTCATATTAAATAAAGGACTTTTGATTTCCGTTTGTTTTCATATTTCAGATTTATTTGTTCAGTTGAGTACGATAATCTTCACAACTTCTGACAATTATTTCATTGCAGTGCAACCTCCATTTTAACAATTTTTGCTACTCCTCCTTTCTCACATCTAATCTTAAATTTTATTTCCTTTCCTGAGATGCTCCAAAAGTCGGACCATATACAACTTCGAAGTTCTTGCGATAAGCTTATTTTGAAATCAAGTATGAGCAAAAATCAGAAGCTTCACGCGAGAGTTTGCTTACAATGCTCCCAGTCACTTCCGGACAACTAGAAACTGCAGAGTCACATTGCTTCTAAACATGCACCATCTCTCATTCAAAAACGAATTGTTTTTTCAATTGCTGCAATCCATCGCTCTCCACATATTATCAACTTATTCATCACAAACGAAACAATCACCAGCCTCCTGGCTTACGATGACGTTGACTTATCTGTATGCGGAGAATCTATATGCAAAGTGAGCTCGGAACAATCAAACACTTTTTACAAGACGCGGTGCTTGAATTATCCAGAAAGAAAGTGAATAATTTCAAGTTACTTGAATTCAGCCCTGAAACAGTGATCGACAATTTGGATTTTGTTCCCAACAATTTATGCAGTTCAGCGAAAATTAATATTTCATTTGGATTCGTGCTGCAGAATGTGCAAAATCCTAAAGAGTTTCGATTCTATTGTGCAGCAGATAACAACCCCGTATTCTTAAATCCGCTTGTTCTCTCTGATGACCCAGATTCCCATTTTATCAAATCAAAGCTGAGAGAAGATGAAATACCAAATCTAATTAATCAACGACCGGACACGAAATGGACATTATGTTTTATTACAAATGTCACATTCATTCTATTTCTCATCAGGAACGTTAAGTGTTTTTCGCGTTAACTTTTTTCCTAAATGTGAAAAAAGCCCTACCAAGACAACTTGTGTGTGTTCCGTGCTTTGGCTAACGATTTGTATGGTAGTGTTGAGTTACAACTTAAAACAATGGAATTGGCGCACATGTTTCTCTCTGCGACAAGGAGAGATGACGAAACCTCTCCAAAAATACATGAAGATCGTATTCCGGTTCTTGAGGCTCTAGTTGACGGAAACATTCAAATTTATTTCATATTTTCGAACAAATTTATCTGAAATATATGCTGAACTTACCCATCGCTCCTCGATGAAATGCACAAAGTCAACTTCGTTGTTGAGATATGAAAACCATATCTGTTGGGCTGAAGACATCAACAAATTCCTCAAAATTTCCGGAGGTACATGTGGGATAGCTTTTTGATAAATCGAATAATATGGAGTGAAAAATATGAGGAAATGCTTGGAGAAAACAAACATCAATATCCTTTAGGCGCCTATCTTTTATTAGAAACTTTTTTGACCGGTTGGAAGATGTTAAAATTTATGTTCCTCACGAGTGAGAGTGTTTTCTCATCTTATTGTTTTCGATTTCGCGTCAATAACAGTCCCCAAAAACATTCAGTAACACAGAATTGACTTCGTGGATAGGACAACATGTTCCAATTAGTGTGATAATATCTTCGAATCTACTCCTCACTGAGCCAATTTTTATTTGTAACGAAGATACACTTCAACTAATCTGTGCTTTTGCATCCAGCTTGTCTAATAAACCAGAAAAAGCACACTTCTAGTGATAGAAAATTCTATGATTTTGTGCTGGAATTGGAGGAAAAATATTAGGCGAATCAACAGATAGTTCCAGTGAAGGACAAGCAGGTACCCACCGGAGCAGAAAATATATTTGACAACTAGGAGGAACCCGACGGTGGGGCAGATGAAGACTTTGAAATTCAGACGCTGAGAAACGAGCTCAAGTTATTTGCAAAATTAAAACAAATTTGAGAACTACTACAGAACCATTCCTGTGTTTGGCTTCAACAGTTCCAGGTACGATTCGAACTTAATCAAAGTATTTCCATCATCATCTCTGAATAGTAAAAAAACGTCGTTACCAAAGGGAATCGAATGGGGAATACTTATTTGTAAAGAGTTTGTTTGGTGTACAGTTTCTGGAAATTTTAAACTTCCTGGGAAGAGCGACAACTTTGAATAACTTCCTAAAAGCTTATGGAGCGTGTGAAGAAAAAAATTTTCCCCTTTGAATGGTTCGACAGTTTTTGAGGAGCTACATGTATCCCAACTGCCACCAATCGGGAGTTTCTGGAGCAAGTTGAAGAATCACAACGTGCTTTCAGTCAATTACAATAATGTCGTGAAAATGGAAAACGGTGGAATGGAACAAGATGAAATTTTGAAGAAGTTAAAACTCAAGAAAGTTCCGCAAAACGTCGAAGAAAATTACTCAGAGCTCCAAAAAACTTGGGAAAGAGAATGCGTTGCAGACGTTTTGCAACTTTCTCAGATAATACAATAACAAAGATGTCGAACCTACACTTGAGGCTATGAAAAAAATGATTTGTTTACACCCTTTTGACATGACAGCAAGATGCCAACAGACAATCAACTAAGTGGCTGTAAAATAAAGAGACTGCAAAATGACAACCAAAAAGGAACTGAAGAAGCTACTTTGAACAGCAGGTCATGGACTGCTGTCAACAGACTCACACTAATTGTAAAATACAAACCCAGTTTACACACAAGAAACGAAAGAATATCAGATGTTTTTTAATGGATTTCTTTGTAACAGTTGCAACAAAGTTTATGAAGCGGTAGGTTGCATCTTCCACTTTTGTCCGTGTCAAGAAAAAAACCGCTTCTCTTCAGAGATATTGACACCAGATTGAAGCGAAGAGAACGTCACAATGATAGAAGAGAATACCTGAAAGGATTGGGGTTATATGTTAAACATATCTGGGAGACTCAAGGGAAGACAACACAAATGGTGTAAAAAAGATTCTGGAGTCAATTTATCGCTTCCAAGCACGCGTTTCAAAAAAATCGCTCATTGAGAAAATCAAATATGGAGAATTGTTTGGTGTCGTTGATTGAAATGATGAATTTCCATCGGAAATATATCCTTACTTTGAAGACTTCCCTCCAATCATCAAGAATTGTAATATTGGACAACATGACGTTGGAGACAACATAAAAAAATTTGCAGAACGCAACGATTTACTACCAAGACTCAGAAAAAGGCTGATTTCCAGCTTCACATTTAAAGTGGGACCTATTATTACGCTACCTTTTTATTTTATCTAGAAAATGGTGTGATCCTAAATGACGTTTTTTGGTTTCTGCAATACACTCCCTGGCGCTGGTTTGAGGCATTGGCTAAGAATTTTGTTGATACCCGCCACGAATGAGATCAAAAGAAGGAGTCATCAGTCATTGCTGAGACAATGAAGCTGATTTGAAACAGTTCGTATGGTTATCAGATCACTGACCGTTGTCGACATACGAACACTAAGGATGTGACAGGAATTCAAAATTTATTAACAATAGGTTTTTCAAGACAATGATGAGCTACCAGAGCGGGTATATGAGGTAGAAATGCGCATGTCACGTATCGGTAAAAAACAACCAAAGTTGATGGCTTCTTCATCATCCAGTACGCCAAAATTTCAATACTACAACTCATATACAATTTCCTCTTCTCCTCTTTCTGTAATAAATACAAGTACGAAATCATTGAAATGGAAACCGATGGTCTTTATATGGCTCTTAGTGAGGAAGTTTTTGACAAAATCTTTGGACCAGAAATATGATTAGAGTGGTACTGGATGAGACAGAGCCACTGCAATGATAACATTGCAGCAAACTTCAGCATCAATATTCCCAGCAAAAAACAATATTCCCAGCAAAATGTTGCAAAAACATTCTGTCTTCGACATGAGAACTCCTGGACTTTACAAGAACTCAACAAGAACAACATTGGTTAGCCCCCAAACATGTATAGAAAAATCCTTTTCGATGAGTAGCCAGTTTATTCTACAAATTGTGGCTTCAGAGTTGTTGAGATTGAAAAAGTTTGCACCAATTAACTAAAGAAACTGGAACTTTCATCTTTTTTTTCCAAACTTAAATCCTGTGAAAATGATATGTTTTTAATTCACAATTTACCTCTCAAAAGGTCTTTTCGACAAATGGTTTGTTGAAACAAAAAATTTAGATACAAATACACGCAGTAATTATTAAGTACAAAATATACAAAACCATAATAGAAAAATTTGGAAACCGTTTGTATCATTTTCTTTTACGGATTACTGTTTAACCATTTAAAAATTTTGGTTTTCAAAACTTAAAAAACATCAGCAAAGAACTTCATTATATGAAAATCAACTATATATTTAGGCGACAAATAGTACATGAGCGAAATATGTAGAAATCACACGATTCTGAATCTTGGAGTTTCTCCTGTACTATTGAAACAAAGTTTGATTTTGTCTTGTTGCTATAATGTTGCAACATTTCTCCCATCGAATATCCGTAGAAGAGCTTTTCACCTTTGTTTGCAAGCAAAGTCCAGTGGGAACCCGGTTGAGTAAACGGATCAGTTTTAATTATACGAAACGTGTTTTTAGGTAAATATCTTGGTCGAAGATCAGCACGGAAGGACCCGGGATATTTGAAGTTAAGGTGCGAGAGCCGGTTCACAATTTGCAAGAGTTGTTGGTTATCCGTTTTTAGTAACCGCTCCCTCTTTGTCAAGTGTAAAGTAACTTATACTTTCATCACTAACAACCATAACATCACTAACGAAAAATGAAGGAACATTATTTTTAAAATCCTTGCCTTGAATGTTAGGGCCGTCATCATCAAACTTGAGAGCTTTCATCATTTCAGCCTAAGCTTTTGCGTAAATTTTTTTCATGTTTACTGTAGTTTGGTCTCCACGCACAATTCCTACTTATCGAACACCAAATTAACGAAAATGGAACAGATTACTGTTGTATTTCCCACTGAACTCATTATTCAGATTCATAGCAGTATCAATCTTTCGGATTGTTTTTTTTTCGAATATAAATTTTTGTGTTTAAACCATTTTTGGCCAGCAGGAACAATAAACGTTTTTGAAAGTGATTCTTTATAGTAAAATATAGCAGGTTCTCGCTGCAGTCTGCTTTTAAAACACCTCATCCAGTTATCTGATATCGCTACTTGTCATGTAAAAAGGCAAGCTTCAAAAATTAAGCCAGCAGAATAGATCATATAGAACGCTGAAGAGGATTGGATCAATTTCAGTCTGTGGTTGACATTTGGGTGAAGTAAAGTTTCACAAGCAAATAAACCTATTGCCAATGGACCAAAAAAATAAATTCATCTTTATCGTTTTGAAAAGCAGTATCTGTAAGAGCTCTTTTTGTAAAATCAATTGGTTCAATTCTGTAACGATATCCTTGGTTTCCTTCCTTCCCTTTGTCCCCAAAAAAATTATACGAAGACGAAAGCTTGATGGGCATAAACAGAAATGGCACTGTGAAGTTGTTCATTGTTTAGATAAAGTTCACAATTAGAGAAAAGTGAATGAAGAGCATTGTTTACCAATAATGTTTCATCGGTATTATTCTAACGTGTTCGAGCACCTTTAATAATCTTTCCTCTGAGTAGATCTGAAATCAGCAAAAAATATTACGATCAGTTTCCAGTTTGAATTCGATTCTTGATTCATTTAGTGAATTTGTTGGAAATATTTGTTGTTCATTGGACCAAAGAATGGTGTATTAAATTGGAACATTCTCCAGAAATGTCGAACCTAGAGAGTGAGACAAGGTTTTTGGGAGGATGGGAGAAAGGTGTCCAGCTGCTTTTCTTAAACCAGCATGTATACTGTGGAAATTCAATTTAGTACTTTATGGAATCTTACGTGTTCGAAACCGCAATAACTCAAAACCTGTGATCTCATAAAATTTTATCACTATGGAACTCTCAGTGTTCGATTGCGAAGGAGCAAAGAAGAGAGCATTTCACATCACCCACTGAATTGGGTTCAAATGTATCTAAGTAGAGTAAAACTGTATGTGTTCCAGTAATATCAAAAGTGAGGTCTGCCGTTGCCCAAGACTTGGTATTGTATGATCCTTCCGAATAAGGCTTAATAGGTTTGTCAGCACCAACGCCAATGTTAGCAGCAAAATTTTTGCCGAATGATACTTTTTCAGATCATCTATTGAAAAAAGTTAGTCTACAACTTTTTTGTTGATGCTGGGAGAAAATTGAGGATCTAAGTTTTTGGGATGTCGTGTTTTCTTCAGTGTATCTACAAGATTTTTCGCAAATTCGTCCATAGAATTAAAAACTGTTGGTTGAATGGAGAAAACATGCTTCAATTTCTCATAATATTGAAATGTCAATCTTCCTTCAAATGTTATAACATATACAGGGGTACGATATTTCAACTCAAGCTACTTCCGACGATCCATCTAGTTCAGTTTTGTCGCGAAGAAACTTATTGAACGAAGCCATGGTATTTTCAGGATAAACTTGACAAGAAGCCTTGGATATCAATTCCAGAATTCATAATTTTTGACTATTTTGTGTGACGTTAGTTTGGGAAAATGATTAGTCAAGGTTCCTCAGAAGATATTTCCAAATTTTCTGCCGAACGTTACTTTGTCTGATGTTTTTCTTGTTTTCTATACCACCACCAGATTGTTCTTGTGTTGTTGATATTGCAGTCTCTTTTACTGCTTATTTAATCCAAACTGTCCTGATAAAACACCACCAATTTCCGGAATTAATGACCCATTCACATCTCTCCCAGATTTTTTATGCTGCAGGTAAAACGTTTTTTCTTGAGAATGTGAGTTGTTCTTGCTACTGTTCTAGCCCCGGTTCCAAAACCACGCCCTCTCTGACGAAGAAGTCCTTGAAAATAAAGCGCATGATAACAATCCATTTTCTAGCGCGACTAATTGAAAAATGAATTGTTAACTTTTGACAATTCTTGCTCATAAAAGATTTTGTCAATGTTTTCACCTTTCTGATCAACAACAAATTATGTCGGGAAGGATGCCAAAGTGTTTATTTTGCAAACTAGGAACATCTTGTTTGTATTGTTAGGCTTATATCTTTTTTGAAGTTTGTGATCTACTAATAGCAAACTAATTTTATCACCTACTTAAAAACCAAAACATTACTCAATTGATTCTAGAGTTAAGGACGTCAACAAGCATTTGCTGGTCTTTGATGTGGGATATCGTGTCGTTTTCCTCCACATAGCGGCGAACTAAGTTATTTCAATTCCAGCTACCAATTCCAGATAAATCGAATTCATGATTTTTGTCTGTTTTGCGTGACGTTATTTTGGGAAAATGATTTGTCAAGGCTCCTCGGATGGTCTTTCCGAATTATTTGCCGAACAATATTTTGTCTGATGTTTTTCTTGTTTTCTATACCTCCAACAACTTTTTTTTATGTCTTTGATTTTGCAGTCTTCTTTACTGCTTATTTGATCAAAGTTTGTCCTGATAAATCACCACCAATTTCCGGAACTAATGACCCGATCAGATCTCTCCCAGATTTTTTTGGTGCAGGTAAAACGTTTTTCCTTGAGAATGGGAGGACTTATTCTAGCTACTGTTCTAGCCCCGGCTCCAAAGCTGAGCCTTCTCTGACAAGGAAATTCTTTAAACTGAAGCAGATTGTAACAATGCATTTTCTAGCGCGACAAATTGAAAAATGAATTGTTAACTTTTGACAATTCTTGCTCGTAAAAGATTTTGCCAATTTTTTCACCTTTCTGATCAACAACAAATTATGTCGGGAAGGATGCCAAAAGGTTTATTTTGCAAATTAGGAACATTCCGTGTGTATTGTGAGGCTTATATCTTTCTGAAGTTTGTGATCTGCTAATGGCAAACTAATTTTATCACCTACTTGAAAATTAGATTTCTTGTTCTTTTGTAGTTTTGCCGCTTGAAAATGATATGCAAAAAAATCAACAAACCTACATTTTTCGAAACCAAAACAATACTCAATTGATTTTGGAGTTAATGACGTCAACAAGCATTTGCAGGTCTTTGATGTAGGATAACGTGTCGTTTTCTTCAACGTAGCGGTAAATTATGTTTTTCCAATTCCAGCTACCAATTCCAATTAAAACGGATTCATGATTTTTGTCTGTTTTGTGTGACGTTAGTTTGGGAAAGTGTTTAGTCAAGGTTCCTCAGATGCTCTTTCCGAATATTTTGCCGAACGATACTTTGCCTGATGTTTTTCTTGTTTTCTATACCACCACCAACTTTTTTTTGTGTCCTTGATTTTGCAGTCTTCTTCACTGTTTATTTAATCGAAAGCTTTCCTGATAAAATTACATCAAATTCCGGAATTAATGACCCGATCACATCTCTCCCAGATTTTTAATGGGGCAGGTTAAACGTTTTTTCTTGAGAACGGGAGGACTTGTTCTAGCTACGATTCTAGCCCCGGCTCCAAAGCCAAGCCCTCTCTGACAAAGAACTCCTTTAATTTAAAGCAGATTGTAACAATGCATTTTCTAGCGCGACTAATTGAAAAATGAATTGTTAACTTTTGACAATTCTTGCTCGTAAAAGATTTTGCCAATTTTTTTTACCTTTCTGATTGACAACAAAGTATGTCGGGAGGGATGCGAAACTGTTTAATTTGCAAATTAGAAACATTTTGTGTGTATTTTGAGGTTTATATCTTTTTTGAAAATTGTGATCTACTAATGGCAAACTAACCTTATCACCCACCTGAAAATTAGATTTATTGTTCTTCTCTAGCCTCGTCCGCTTGTACATGATATTCGAAGGGTCAGCATTCACAACAAGTTTGGAAACCAAACCAACACTCAATTGATTCTAGAGTTAATGACGTCAACAAGCATTTGCAGGTCTTTGATGTGGGATAACGTGTCGTTTTCTTCCACGTATCGTTATATGAATTTTTTCAAGGTTCGTATTGGTTTCTCGCCAAAACCTGCTTTTGTTTAATTATAAGTGT
The DNA here is from genome assembly GCF_964194025.1 of Convolutriloba macropyga. NCBI lineage: Eukaryota > Metazoa > Xenacoelomorpha > Acoela > Convolutidae > Convolutriloba > Convolutriloba macropyga. The sequence goes on from NC_134468.1 coordinate 7,055,165, forward strand.
GACAATATTTGACTCCAACGTCCTCAAAGAAATTGTCTATATATCCAAAAAAAACTCTTTAAATTGGTCGAACAAAATTTTTTTGGGGAAATTGAGCTCGTTCTACTCTAAAAACATTTTAGTAAAAGCCGCTTTCACTGATTCTGCTCCTTTTCTACGTAATGGTTCTATTCGCAATTATTGAGAAAAAAATCTACTGTAGCGAGTTAAAAGTTGATACCTCGGTTCCATCTTCAATATTTATCCGCTTGTGCAAGATCTAAACAACGAATCTCATCAGTACAGCGAGCATGCGCTGTTAGTAGGAGAAATTTTTGTCTGATTCCTTTATATTTTTGATAATAATCTTTTGACTGTGAACATTTTGTAACTTTTTCGCAATTGATTCAACTTGATTTTGTTGTTTGTTGAGAAAACCGAAAGTATCTGGTCGGCTCTCGTTCAAAAACTTCTGCAATTTGATTCTATCGGAAACTATAATAGAGCCAGTGTGAACCATACCGTGTCCTCATATTGTTTTTTTCACCAGATGTGGTCTCAATTTAAGTTTTTGTTGAGGTTCCGAAAGAGCTTCAGAGTATATAAACTCTGTGTGTTTATCAATATTATCACTAACACGAGGACGACTGTTCGCTGCGATGAATTGAAGGAAACGAAGTTACATTTGCACAATATCTCAACAAATCTGGCGTCGATGGTCTTAAATCAATCATAAGGTGTCCATAGGGTTATTGTGTTGCGTCATCGTACCATTTCTTCAGTTGCTTTTCGAGCCCATGATGTCTTCCCACTTTATTATTTTGATATACATCTCTGGGTGACTTGTAAAAAAAAACAATGTGAGTAGTCTGCAGCCTGGCATCACGTCCAGCGTTGTTTTCATGGAAAAAAAATGTTATATATATATATATATATATATATATATATATATATAAACAGTATAGATTTCTGTGTCTGCCAGCTGTTGAGATTGCGTTGATTTTTTCCAATCCGGAAAAAAGGCCTAATGAATAATCAATTATAAGTAAATACTTTCTGCAGTCAGCAGTTAAGTTATCGGTTAAATCAAAATCAACATTTGAATGAACACTCTGTCAACAATTGACTGCTTCGTTGTAGCGTATATTGATTGAAAATGTTTGTAAAGGTATAAAATTCTATCGAAGGAACCTCGAAAGTTTTCATTCAAAAGTTTTCAGCATATCACTAATGAAAACTGTTTTTCCAGCTCCGAAAGGTCAATAAGATACATCAGAATGCGTTCGTTGCTAGATATGATCTTGCTCATGTTAGGTTCTGGGATTTGGAAGTGTTTAACCAACAGCACTCAAACAAAAAGTAATGAAAACTCTTCGTTCGTCGCATGTTCTGGCAAGGCAAAAATAAGGTTAAAAGTTTTAAAGAGAAGAAGTATCAAAACAACTAAACATTGAAATATTGACAAAAAAGCTGATCGAGAGCAAGCGCGTCCACAAATTTTCCAAGGAATTCGTTCCTGGTTTCTTTTATCGAATACAAAGTCAGACGCGTGATTGAGATTGGTTATCAGAGTGCAGCTGATTTTCGTTCGTCTCTAGGAAATAATGATTCACACTTTGATTAAATGGAATCGTGGTGACTATTTCTGAAAACAACAATATGCATAACCTTTTACGAAAGAATTGAACCATGTAAAACATGTAACAGTATCCGGGACCGATATTTAGATTTGTTCTCAGTTATCTCATGGCATCATGAACTGTGACCTGTAAACCAAAAAACTTTTCAACAGTTCAAAAGCTTCTCTAACTTTGATTTGCCAACTATTATAAATCCACATAAAAAATTTCTCTGTTGATTTTATCTAGATCTACATTTTTGCTCAAACTTCGACAGACAGCAAAAAATAATGCTTCTTTTTTGTATTTCCAACAAAGTTAAATTATTTTCTTTTAGAACTTTGCGATTTCCTCAATATTAATGTCAAGAAACTGTTTTAGAAGGTTTTATTTTGAAAAGTGAACTAATTTTAATAAACAACATCACCAACAATGTAAAAATTTATAGTTACTCATATCCACTTTGTGATTTTATTTCAGTTTTTGACTTTGTTCAGCAATGGAATAATTTCATCTCGCATTCGATGTAGTTTCTGCAACTCCCCAATTCTGACCGCAAACAGGCAATTCCTCTTAAAACTGTCCTTTTCAGTCCCTCGCGTGAAGAGCTTGATTGTGAAATATCACCGATCTGGAACACATCGAATTTTGCCTTTTCCTCCAAATCACATGGTTGGAACAAAGTTTCATTGACCCCCAACTTTGCCTTAACTTCTCTGGGTTCAAAATGTAGTGCTTTTTTAACGTCTCAGTTAATTTTTGAACAAAAAGCTTCAATTCGCAGACCAACAGCATAAGAAGTTAATGCAGAACAAATTCACTTTCGAAATTTTGCAAAAGATTTTTTCAATTGGGCCCAATTCGAGCTCGTGATCCTGATTCGAAATTTCCCGTTATTGTATTCTTGGAAAGTCCAAAGGCTGTTCTTTTTTGGCGATCCTCTTTTGGTTTGGATTCAGTGTCCTCAGTTTTTACGTTGATATCAGTAAACAACGAATATAAGCTGTCATTATGGTAATCGGACTGGGAAGAAGGAATAACTTGTTTTTTTATGGTTTCCTTTGTTGAAGGGGAAGGCGTGGGATTTTTTGCTGTCAGCTGAGACTGAACTGGCGTTCATCTGTGGTGTCAGAATCTTAAGTAGGTAAAAGATGAGTTTTATATTATAAGCCGAAATAAGAAAAAAATGGGTAAATAATTGTAACTGATTATTGAAAACGAAAAACAACAAATGATTGTGTTGTCTTCAAGAAAACGCTGGATATATCGAACCAATGAAATTTATGTAAGCGCGAGTACAATTGCTAAAAATAAACTTCGTGACCAATGAGATCTTTTATAAAATTTCGTATTCAATGAAAATAGAGTGTACATCATGAAGCAAAAATTATGTCACTTCTATTTTTTTAATATCACTTGATGTCAAAGATGAGCTTTCTAAATTTATTCATGTGAGAGAGAGCTTCGCATGTAACAAAAGCAAGTCATTAAGATTTAGATTGAAGAACATCTGTAGTTCGAAAAAGCAACATTCCTTTGAAGCAATTGGTTCTCATCATTGTCATTCCAGGATAAGAGGAAGAAAGGTTTTGGAAATCTGGCAGAACGATCGCCTCAGGTTTTTTTTTAGAAATGTATCCGCATGTTAAGAGAGCGTTTCTTCTAACCATTAGTCAACGTAGTTATTTAGGTCTGAAGAGTACGTAAATAAAATTCCATTGCTGTCTTTCAGATGGTGAAATCATTGTTTATTTCGAAATCTTTTTCAATAGTCCGAAAATAAGTTCGTCGAGAAAGTACTGAATTGTTCACTTTTCTTCGGCTAAGTGAAAGTTGTCATGTCTAGCCGCCTCTAATGTTCTCCACAATTCCTTTGAAAATGTCAATGCAGGAGTTTGTGGTTTTATTGTTACTCTAGTACAATCCACCTCAAAGGATTATTCATTGTTCTTATCGGTAACTACAGTTTTAAATTTCGGTGCTTTGTTGTTAGCAACATAATCTAAATCAGAAAGAAGTGTTGAGAGAAAACAAGTTGAGGGAACTGAGAAGTGGTCGGTGTTTTTTGCGTTTTTTTTTTCAGACCACCTTTTCTCAAATGAGACAAAAAACAAAATGAACAGAGTTTCTCGGTTCTAACTCATTTCAAAATAGATTATACAAGTTATATGATTAAAAAAATTAACAGAAATAGTAAGAGAACCTTAAATACAGGGAGCCAGCACAAAAATAGAACTTTTGAGAAAGGGAGCCTTTTGAAAACATTTATTATTATAGTAAAACAGTTTTTTTTTCAAAACAAAAATTTGAAATTGAATTTTATACATAAAAAACTTTAAAAACTGAAAATTAAAAAAAGAAAAAACATCAAAATTTAACATTTTTTGTTAAAAATCTTATGTAAAAAACGACATTTTTAAAAGAAATTTTTTTTTAGGAAAACATTTTTTTTCCGACAAAAAGTTAAATTAAAATTTTTACTTGAAAAAATTTTCAAAAACTGAAAAATGGAAAAATAGAAACATAAAAAAACATCAAAATTTGCATTTTTTGTTGAAAATTGTATGTAAGAAACAACCTTTGTGAAGGAAATTTATTTCAGAAAACGTTTTCTTTCTCCAAAAAAAGTAGCATTAAAATTTTTATCTGCAAAAAAAATTTCAAAAACTGAAAAATGGAATAATAGAAAAAAAACATCAAAACTTACAATTTTTGTAAAAATTCTTCTGAAAAAAAAACAAACAATTTTGAAATTAAATTATTTTAGTAACACGATTTCATTTTTTAAAAAAATTAAACTAAAAATTTTACACAAAAAAAACTTCAAAAATTAACCTATAAAAAACAGAAAAAATAAAAGTCATCAAAAATTTATAATTTTGTTAAAAATTTTATATATAATGAAGTGAATGAAAGCAGTAGTCCTAACAGAGACAGAGACAGAAATCAAAAATCTCGTTTGCTGTGATGACGCGGTTGAAAATAAAATTAAAATTTTTGTGTTTTAAATGTGACATTTTTTTTATTGGTCAGCGGACAAGATCTTTCACCAGCACAGTCGCAGTAGCCTTACCAAAAGCCATATCTTTTTCAAAACATAATTCCTGGTTTCTGCTGTTGTTTTTATGTATAACGAGGAAGCTCGGTAAAATGCGGTAAAGGAGCACATAGAGTTCCGAGCCCGCTCATCTAAATTTTTCACTAAATTGTCTGCCAAATAAGGAAGAGGTAAAAAACATATCAACATATCGTTCAGCAAACTACTAAATCGATGAAACCATCTACATTATAGGGTCAATGAGACCTGTCACTACCATAATAAGTCTACTAGCAAAAACGGCGACAAAAATGAAATGATTACAAATTTTAATGAAGACCAAAAGTTTTTGTCCATTTTTTAAATCCAAAAATAGCCAAATCAAAATGGCATCAGACAAAAGTTATGGGACTATTCTTTGATGCGACTTGGTAACAAGTCGACAAGAAATGAGCAAAAGGGCAAAGTTTGATAAATCGTTGATTTCTTTTGGAAAAAGATAATATCAAACTGATAAGAAACATTATGCAACAAAGGATATTGAAATCATCGGGAAAATATTTTATACCTCCATGGAGGGCAATTGGCACCTTTCATTAGCCAGAATATGTCAAACGACTACCAAGAAGAAGACAAGTACGGTACTGAAAGAACCGACCTTTTTGAAATAAATTTGTTTTAGTAACACTATTTTTTTTGTTTTCAGATAAAAAAAATAAATTAAAATTTTTACACAAAAAAACTTCAAAAACATTTCACAAACTAACTTCTAAACATATATCAAAAAAAATAAACAATCATCAAAAATTCGTTTTTTTCTTGAAAATCTTAGATATAATGAAGTGAATGAAAGCCATAGTTCTGCAGATATATTTGATTAATTAGATAAAAATAGTTGAAGTGCATTGGAGCGGAAAATAACAACTGGTCGTATTTCCCAGGGGAAATTAAGATAAACACCCCTGGGTAATAATTATAAGACGGCAGGTCTATTGTTCCTCGTCTTTGTATATTACGTAGAGTAAGCCATATAAAGATGTTTTGGTCCTATAGTTTCAGAATAATTTTGGTTTCAGATTTCAGTATCTAAAACGTCAAGAAACACAAATTTGTCCTCTTTTCACGACTTTAAAATAAGTCTATGGAATTCTGCGTCAAAAATTACGCTTCAAAGATGTACTTTAACATAAATTTCCAAAGAAAATAATTTGAGGTTTTATGTTTCAGAAGCTGAAACTTCGGTTAAAAATCGAAAAATAAAATTTTTTAGAGTTAAAAAAAGTCGACAGCAAATGCTTTGCTTACAAACAACCTATAGAAAGTTATCATTGCATACCATTCTCAAGGACATTTTTTTTCTAGTTTGAGGTTTGAGAAAATAAAACTGCAAAAAACCCAAACCTATAATCTTTTTTTGACCCTGAAATTACCACCATTCAATTTTTCTTCAATAACTACCCTATAAAGTTGTACTACAACGTACATTTAAAACAAAAAAAATGTTAGCTGGAGGTTTCAGAATCCGAATCTACTAAAAACCAAAAATGCTTTCAAATCATTAGGAGTAAGAAAAATTTTTGGAAGTGAATTTTTCGAAAATATTTCCACAACTTTTTGTAAAAAACTTAAGACAATTTGATATCATTCAAAACAAAACTTCCTCAATGATCAAAAGTTAAAAAAAAATATTGATATTTGATAAATTTATGCGTAAATGAAGTTTTTGAAGGTAAAATTTTTGCCGACGAAATTTATTAGGTAGAAAAGAATATCTGAAGTGTATTTTAGCGGAAAATCATTTATTATTAAAAGATGGCAGCTCTATTGTTCTCACTCTCTTTTGTAAGGTACGTTTTTGGAAAATTGATGAAAATAGGCTATAAGTAATCTTTATACATAGGTAAGTCCTTTTAACCCCCCCCCCCCCCCCCCCCCCGCTCTGCTAAACTATTACTACTAAAGTATTTTACAAAATGTTTTCAGCTAAAGATGAAAGAGAAAACTGAAAAATTTGATAAAAGACATGCTGTCATTGATAAATGAAGGAATAGCTCTTTGACAAACTAAATTTAGACGCTGAACTGAAGACAGTGAAGAAAATAAAACATTAAGGAAAATTTTTTAAAAAAATTGTAGTTTCGCTCGTATGATAAGGTGTTAAAAGTCAATTAGTTAATATTTTGGATAGCAAGCATATCAAACACAAATGAAAGGCTAATTTTCAGAAAATTGTGCAAACTATAATCTCATTTTGATAATTTCTTGCAGAATTGTTTTTGTTTTTGAGAATAATGACAAATATCAAAATTTTTTAGTTTTTACGTTTCTTCGCTTAAGTTCACGTAAGGAACATTCATATGCCTAAGTAGTCATTTTGTGTGGCGCGTTGAAAATTTTATTGACATCAAGGTGCAGTTTTAAAAAATCTTTTAGTGCTAAAGATGAAACAAATATTTTAAAAGAAATGGTAATGATAAGTTTGCAGGATTTATGATTCTTACTAGCTCGAGGGAATCCTTAAATTTTGACAAGAAAATTACAAAAAATTTATTTACAATGAAAGCTTGCAAAATTCGTTTTCAGCAATTTTGTATATCGGGAAATATAAATTAATATCGGCGTTAGAGCATTAATATGGGCATTTTAGTCTTGAGAGACAGAAATGAAAATTCTCGTTTGCTGTGACGGCGCGGTTGAAAATAAAATTAAAATTTTTGTATTTCAAAATATGGCATTTTTTTTATTGATCAGCAGATAAGATCTTTCACCAGCACAGTCGCAATCAATCAGCCTTACTAAAAACCAATCTTTTTCAAAACATAATTCCTGGTTTCTGCTGTTGTGTTTATGTATAACAAGGAAGCTCGGTAAAACGCGGTAAAGGAGCACATAGAGTTCCGAGCCCGCTCATTTAAATTTTTCACTAAATTGTCTGCCAAATAAGGAAGAGGTAAAACAACATATCAACATATCGTTCAGCAAACTACTAAATGGATGAAGCCATCTACATTATAGGGTCAATGAGACCTGTCACTACCATAATAAGTCTACTAGCAAAAACGGCGACAAAAATGAAATGATTACAAATTTTAATGAAGACCAAAAGTTTTTGTCCATTTTTTAAATCCAAAAATAGCCAAATCAAAATGGCATCAGACAAAAGTTATGGGACTGTTCTTTGATGCGACTTGGTAACAAGTCGACAAGAAATGAGCAAAAGGGCAAAGTTTGATAAATCGTTGATTTCTTTTGGAAAAAGATAATATCAAACTGATAAGAAACATTATGCAACAAAGGATATTGAAATCATCGGGAAAATATTTTATACCTCCATGGAGGGCAATTGGCACCTTTCATTAGCCAGAATATGTCAAACGACTACCAAGAAGAAGACAAGTACGGTACTGAAAGAACCGACATTTTTGAAATAAATTTGTTCTAGTAACACCATTTTTTTTTCAGATAAAAGTTTTAAATTACAAATTTCACACAAAAAAACTCTAAAAACATTTCACAAACTAACTTCTGAAAATATATCAAAATAAAAAATAAAAAATCATCAAAAATTTATTTTTTTTGTTGAAAACTTTAATTAGTTAAAATTAGTTGAAGTGCATTGGAGCCGAAAATAACAACTGGTCGTATTCCCCAGGTGTAATTAAGATAAATACCCCTGGGTAATAATTATAAGACGGCAGGTCTATTGTTCCTCGTCTTTGTATATTACGCAAAGTAAACCATATAAAGATGTTTTGGTCGTATAGTTTCAGAATAGTTTTGGTTTCAAGTTTCAGTATCTAAAACGTCAAAAAACACAAATTTGTCCTCTTTTCACGACTTTAATTTAAGTCTATTGAATTCTGCGTCAAAAATTAAGCTATAAAGATGTACTTCAACATACATTTCCAAAGAAAATAGTTTGAGGTTTTATGTTTCAGAAGCCGAAACTTCGGTTAAAAATCGAAAAGTAGAATTTCTTAGATTTAAAAAAAGTCGACAGCAAATGCTTTGTTTACAAACAACCTATAGAAAGTTATCATTGCATACCCTTCTCGAAGACATTTTTTTGTAGTTTGAGGTTTGAGAAAAGAAAACTGCAAAACCCAAACCTATAATCATTTATTGACCCTGAAAATACCACCATTCATTTTTTCATCGATAACTACCCTATAAATTTGTACTACAACGTACCTTTAAAGCAAAAAAAAATTAGCTGGAGGTTTCAGAATACGAATCTACTAAAAACCAAAAATGCTTTCAAATCATTAGGAGTAGAAAAAAATTTATGGAAGCGTAATTTTCAAAAAATTTTCCAGAACTTTTTGTGAAAAATTTAAGATAATTTGATATCATTCAACCAACACTTCCTCAATGATCAAAAGTTAAAAAAAACTATTGATATTTGATAAATTTATGCGTAAATGAAGTTTTTGAAGGTAAAATTTTTGCAGATGAAATTTATTAGGTAGTAAAGTTTATCTGAAGTGTATTGAAGCAGGAGATCATTTATTAATAAAAGTTGGCAGGTCTATTGTTCTCACTCTCTTTTTTAAGGTACGGTTTAATAAAGCTGATGAAAATAGGCTATAGGTAATCTTTATACATACCAACCACCCGCTCAGCTTAACTATTACTACTAAGATATTTTACAAATTCGTTTCTTCTAAAGATGAAAAAAATGAAAATTTTGATAAAGGGCAAGCTGTCATTGATAAATGAAGGAATAGATATTTGAAAAACTTTATTTAGACGCTGAACTGAAGACAAAATTGAAGAAAGTGAAAAAAATAAAACTTTAAAGCAAATAAAATAGATTGTAATATTGCTCATGATAGGGTGTTTAAAGTCAATTAGTTAATATTTTGGATAGCATGCATATCACACACAAATGAAAGGCTATTTTTCTGAAAACTGTGCAAACCATAATCTCATTTTGAAAAGTTCTCCCAAAAATATTTTTGTTTTTCATTAAATGACAAATATCAAACATTTATAGTTTTCAAAAATCAAAATGGCATCAAACAAAACTTATACTAGAGAATAATCATTTTACTTCATCAGAAAATATTACGGGACTATTCTTTAATGCGACTTGGTAACAAGTCGACGAGAGATGAGCCAATGGGCCACGTTTGATGAAACGTTGATTTTTTTTGGAAAGAAATTTTATCAAACTGATAAGAAACATTATAAACAATGGACATTCAAAACATCGAGAGAACATTTTTCATCTCCATAGAGGGCAATTGAAACCTTTCATTATCCAGCATATGTCATACGACTACCAAGAAGAAAAAAACTACAACTACGGGCAAAAAAATGCAAGAAAAAAATTGGACGAAAACGATGTTCAAGCCAAGTATAACTTAAGCTGCTCATTAAAGGCAAAAAAACTAATTACATTCTTTCAGAAGACCGGGGGACCTCCCATTGTTGTAATATTGTGAAAAAAACCTACAAAACTGGGCAAATAAGCATCACTCACGAAAGTTTTTTGAAAACTGATTGTTCCAAGAACAAAGACCATCTTAAGAAAATAAAAGCGTTAAAAAAGCAAACTGTAGTTCAAAAGATAAGGTAAGTTACTTTTCTACAGAGATGCTAATTACAAGTTACCAGAAATAGGATTAGAAAATCTCGGAAATCCATTGTCTTTACTTTAAAAAAAATATTTTCAAAATCCATGGCCAACATAGGAGCTCGACTAAAAGATTAGACAATTTATCTTGCAACTTCTTTTAAATCTAATTGCGCCTGTTACTAGTGCGAATTAGTCATAAAACCTTAAAATAACTTTAATTACAAGCTGATCTGAAGAATTTCGCAAACGAATCCACAATGTTGAAGCCAATGAATTTATAAAATAATAACCTCGAGACAAATGAACAAAAATTTTGAACATAATAAAGTCTTATCGTAAAGCGGCATTTCAAAATGACAGCAAAAAACACGGTGATTGAAAAGTAATAAGAAATAACCAGATTTTTGTGAAAAAAAATCTAAACCCTAAAGAGATCAGTCAAAATGTTTAATCAACAGAAAACTTTCGTTTGGTTACACAGAACATAGAAGAGATCTCTCAGTATTGAGTCTAATTTACGAAAATGATCTAAGATTTCAAAGTACGAAAAGAAATCAAACCAGAGCCAAAGCGATAAGCTGAAGAACACTTTTAATTTTTTGATAAAATTTAACTTAAAAAATAAGAAGCTAAAAGTTTAATTTGAAAGTTAAGAAGAAGTTAAGAATTATTAGCTATATAATATACCGATATCAGTTATAAATTTCATTTATGTATCTATAGTTGGCCACTGAGACTTTTAAATACCCAATATTTCGCATGCGACAACAAAAACTAACAACAAAAACATAAACAGAAGAAACTACCAAATTCTGCAAGAGAACGGTGTCGACGCCCTTAATATCATATGTTATGAAAATAAATTAAAAAATTCAGTTACAATTTGTGTAACCCTTTTTTCAGTTTAATGGTTAAGTAAAGTGAAAATTTATCAGAAAAACAAAAACAACAGCAAAAATGGGCAAATGTGCACTAAAATCACAAATTTTTGTATGAAAACTCGTGATACCGAAAACTAATAAACCGTTTTTCTAAAACAATCCTCCACAAAAATAGTTTTATCCTATAAAAAAGAGAGCTTGACTTGTGTATACTTAGAACAAGTTAAAGATTAACAATAATGATATAAAACATTGACAAGTTCAAAAAACACTAAAATTTCCTTGAAACATATACATTCAGTGACATAAAAGACAATAGGTAACAACCGAATGCACGGCACAGGTTCACCTACACCTCATGAAGAAGCCATTTGGATCTTTGAATGGCAAAACTTAGTAATTAGAATGCAAAAAGAATAACAATTGAAGGCAAAATACAAGAATTCATTTGAAGTTTACTAAAACTCTTCCTCCAGGCCGTAAAATTCATACGGTTCTCTGGAAACAAACTGTATCTACTTTTGGCAGCAATGTTACGTAAATGAGAGCTTTCACTAACGAAGCCGTCTATAAAAAATATGCCAGTAATTAATATAGAAGAAACAAAAGCAAAACTTTTTGAAAAAAGGCAGCAACAAAATATATATTAAAAAATTTCTGATTGTAAGAATCCATTATAACATCAAACCCATCCCTGATTCTGCCGCTCGGCCAGCAAACCGCTCAAGTGTTTCAAACGTATGCGAATTGGACCAGTTGTTGACCGGAAAACTTCAAATATAAAAAAAAACTGATTTATTCACTTTTTGTAGTTATCGACTTAAATTTGTACAAAAACAGCAAAATTTTTAATTCCAAAGAACTTCTATATGACGCCGAGTTTCAACTTACTAGCTCTCCTGAGGAGTTTCAAGAGATTGTGTCAGCGGTGTTTTGGTCTCCACTTTCGGCGAACTTAAACAAAGTGGACCGAAAAAGCCTATTTTGTGCAATTTTTGAAGAAAAAAGTCTGAATTTTTAAAATTTTATCGGACTTTTTAGCCAACGAAACTCCAATCAATTTCAGCGATGTTCTCCTATCTCTTACAGTAACAATGACACTCTACCGTTTAAAAGTTTAATATTAGCATAATTGGTCCAAATTTACTGAAAATGTGAATAAAACTGTTGATTATTTACAAAGATTTAAACCTCGATAACTCCCTGTAAAAACGAAAGTCAAAATAATCTTTTTAGCTCTGTATTCTAGGACGCAAATGCTTTTTAATGATACTGCTCACAACTCTCTACGATGAATATATTGTCTGAAAAACTTGTCTGAACAAAAAAAAAACATTTGAATAAATAGTTCCTATCGAGTAATGGGGAGTAAAAATAGCAGTCCAAATGACAAATTTCTGAAAACTGATAGAATTCGAAGAGATGAAGCTTCTAAGAAGAACGTGAATACGATTTCAAATCATAGCGGATTAACAATGGAGTGCTGTTAAAACTTTGTACATTTAATTTAATTTCTATATTTAAATTGCTTTTTGAATGAGGAATAACAAAATAATCAAGATCTGAATATCACCTGCGTAAAATGGCCAGTAAAACCGGTCATTTTGCATTTCTCGTAACTTTCAGACTCGCCTCCAAATTTGTAATACTGTGACTCATTGAACCAGCCTACAACAGCCTCTTTCCCGAATTTAAGGATATGGTTAGCTTTGATACCAGTTGATATGTGAAACATTGCCTGGTTTTCGCCTCTTCCCTTGGGACCCGCTGAAAACGGAAAAGACGTTTAATAACGAGAAGCATTTGGTCCACAATTTTATATACCCTGTTTTCGAAATATATTTATATAGGTTGATCAATAATTTCCTCGGATATCACACTTGAAAACTTTTAAATTTTACTTAACTATACTTCAATCAAAGTAGCGTGTGTTAATTGAGCCCCGGGCCGAGGAAAGTTGCCAATACTATGTAAGATTAGCGGCACCTATCCAGGTTGAGGTCCCAGACCGAAAGTCCATATTTCCAGACCGTCCCAGACAAATCATGTCTATGTCCAGACCGCTCCAGACTTTAGTGCGTTCCAAACCAAAAAATTCATGCGTTCAAAATTTAAACATTCGTGCGTTCATGCCCAGACTATTGTGTTCGTGCGTTTTTATAGTGTATTTAATTCAAGTATAGATATCTGAGGGTGATGGTTTTGATGAGGTGCTCTAGCAGTTGTTACATTTTATTTAATAAAGGATGCTCGATGAAAGTATTGAAGGGGGTGCCAGCCACGAAGTTATTAAAGCTTGATTTGTTTTGCAAATTCAGCAATTCTAGGTATAATTTTGTCTAAAACAAAGCAAAATGTTGGATGCGACTTTTCTTGCGTTCGATGTTTTGTAAGTTTTGAACTCAAGTGAGTTGAGGTTTTCTTGGTAGAAAGCTTTCACTTGAGTGACCACTCTAGTAATAGTGTTTCGTCAAAAATAGGCCTATCAATTTTTGGCCTTCTTTTTCCATTCAAAAAATTTTTGAGCGCTCCAGAGTCACTATGTTCAGACTTTTGTTTCTTTCTTGCAGAGTTGCCTGTGTCCAGACTTTCGTGCGTTCAAAGTTGCTTATGTCCAGACTATCGTGGGTCCAAAATTACTATGTCCAGACTATCGTCCACACTATCGTGCGTTCCTTCGTGTTACCAGTCCGTGTAAATTTGAACGCACGACACTGCCCTCGTGCGTTCATTTCGTTCTGGACATATCAATTTTCGGTCCGGGACCTCAGCCTGGGTAGCGTTGACAAATTGGAAAATTCACTGCAAATTTAGCTAGGAAAATTGGGACATATTCTGTTTCCTACCCCATTGTTTTTTATGACCCCCAATTAAAAAATTATATTTTGTTATATAGCACGTTACTATGTAAAAAATAGTGATCTATTCTGTTTTGGCCTCCCAGTGTTTTTTATGACCCCCAGTTACAAATTAACAAATTATATGTTGTTATATAGCACGTTACTATGTAAGGAAATAGTGATCTATTCTGTTTCGCCCCCCAGAGTTTTTTATGACCCCCAGTTACAAACTATTTGTTGTTATATAGCACGTTGCTATGTAAAAAATTAGCACGTGCACCGGTGGGTCACAAAATACTCAGAATATATCCAAAAATTGCGGCTTTTCAACGCTAGTTACCGCTTATCTTACAAAATTTTTTGTTTCTCAGCGTAGATCTTACATAATTTTGTGTTGAATTTAGAGCTGGTCTTACAAAAAAAAGAAGGCGTAGACCTCTGCGTATGCGACTCATACCACTGACCTCCTTAATACTTTTCAAGTCTCCTACTACCACTGTACCACAGAACCCTAGTTTTCTGAAAAAGGCACTCTTTGTAAATCTGATTGTAACATCACGTTGCATATAATTTTTGGCGTTTCGAAGTGCAGTTCTTACATAGTATAGCGTTTTCCAAGCGCATATTTTAATTAATTTTGCGTTTCTAAGCGTAGTTTTACAAAATTGGATATTTTCCGTTTGTTCCCCCCGTTTAAGCATACTATTTGCAACCCCCCGATGCACGTGACATTGTTTACATAATATGCTACTATGTAATGACACGTGCTCTGTAGCTGGTGGCACAAACGGAAAATATCCAGTAATTTTTTGTCAAACTCATGTTAGGCGCACCAAAATTCGTTTTAAACTCAAGTTTTGATTTATTTAAACTCAACAATTGTCTATAGAACCTCGAAACTTTGCCTAATGCAACCAATAGTCACTGATTGAGTCACATCTGGGACCCCAAATTTAGTAACCTAACCCTAACACCCCCAACGTACCCAACTACACCCACTACCTATTGCTAAACCCCGCAACCCGTCCCTCCCACTAACACACAAGCCAATACCTAGTCCCCCCAAAGTTATGTAAAATAAACGCTAAATTAAACGCAAAATTATGCAAGATGTACGCTTAGAAACGCCAAATTATGTAAGATCAATCCTTAATTCAACTCAAAATTATGCAAGATCAACGCTATATTCAACGCAAAATAAATTAAGTTCTACACTAAATTCAGCGAAGTATTATGTAAGATCTATGCTAATTTCAACGCAAAATTATGTTAAATAAGCAATAAATGCGTTGAATTTATGTAAAATCTACGCTTGAGCTTAGATTTCACATAAATTCAGCGCATTCACTGGGAAGCTTCCGTATTTTTGCGTCTTTTAGAGTTGACACCTCTGCACAGGGCTTGCCCAAATGAGTTGGGTAAAAAGAGATTGATGGTGAGTTAGAAAAATGTGTAACCATGTAAATTTTAACTGAAGATAGAGAAAAAACAACATGTACTACGTTTCAGTTTGGTAATCACATTAAATGTTTCATCAAAAATTTACAATTTCTGTGGTATGTTGCTTCCTGAGAACAAAGGGAAAATTTAAAACCTCAAATCAGCGAACTATAAAGGTTGAGATTTTTACAACGTGAGCCCTAACATTTCTTCGTGTTGTTGCACCCCCTTGGACTAAATTGTAGTCGTGGGGCAGCAAACAGGGATTTTTAAGACCCCGCAATACATAAGTTATTTGATATTTTTGGCCCTGACAAGAAGTGTTTCAGACCCAGCTAGCTTGGGGAGAGAAACCAGTCTACGAAAAGTTGAGATTGGCTTAGGTCAAATCTAATGGGTTGCAGACAGAGCCAATTTGAGTTTAATGGGTCTAGCCTCTGTGCACGACCCAAGCCGCCACCCAAATTTGCGATCCCCTCTTCGAATAAAGAAAAATAAGGTTCGATCTCCGATCACTCGTATGGTACCCAATTACGGCTAACATCTCCTCTCCCATTCAACCCAAAGTATTATGTAAGATAAGCGGTGAATGCGGAAAATTTTGTAATAGGTGAATGTGGTCAAATTACATAAATCAATCGGTGAAAGCGGGTAAAAAAAAACCTTTATCGTCTGGTAGCGGTGAAATTACATAATCTCACCGCTTAACTTAGTGGTGAAATTACATAAACCCACCGCTTAGAAAAAAGTGTTAAAATGGTGTGAGAAAAGCAGTGAAAGCGATGAAATTTTAAAAAAAATCACAGCTTAACTTAGTGGTGACATAATATAAATTCACCGCTTTGAAAACGCTTCGAATTGTCTTTTGTTCAACAAAGTTATGATACATTTATTAAAAGACGCACGGAAAATTTACCCAAGAATAATCATACATCTTTTTGAAACTTTTTTAAGCGGTGAATTTATGTAGTTTCACCAATATAGTAAGCGGTGAACTTACAAAAAATCACCACATTTCACTGCTAAAATTTGTAATTTCACCGCTAATCTTACAAAAGTTCAAAGCGTATGTTTTAAAAAAAGTAGAGTGAATTTGAGTTTAATTCAGAAGAAATATGCTAGATTGTAGTGAGAACTATTAGCGCAGTGGAAGAAGAAATGGCTAACATGCAGGAGGTGAGAGGTTCGAATCCATGCAAGGACGGTAACTAGTAGTAAGCGGTGCACTGTGGTGATTTTTTGTAAGTTCATCGCTTACTCTAGCGTTGACCTTACCTAATTTAATCGCATTCAGCGCATTTCACCGCAAAAATGTCTATGAAATTTGTGGTGATAAAAAACAACTTATGCTTATGCACCGCTTATGCACCGCCTATGCTATAAAACTTTTTCTCGACCCTTCTTAGTTAGAGGACTTACTCAAGGACTTTCTGGGGGCAAAAAAAACCTGAGCATTGGTTAAGTCAAGCAAAAACTGTTTCAGAAGCAAAAAGTGACAGTAGTCATCAAAAAACAGCAGCAATTCTCGTGAAAAAAAAAACAAAACAACAATATGTTATGAGGGGGTTAATTAAGAGAAAGGAGAGCAAAATTTAAAAAAAAAAACGAAGAATCTCGGTTAAGTGTGTTCGCACGTAATGTTCCGACCCCGTTCAAACAAATTTTGACTTTTGTGTCTACTAAATGAGGCAGAGTTAGAAAATATTTTAAAAAATCAATCATCGAAATCAATTGGCGTATAAGTAAGAAAAATGTTCTAATTTCAAACGGCTAATTGAATATAAAATGCGGTATAAGAGGATCGTTTGGACCCCATTGAAATGCATTTAGTTACAAAGTCAAAGGATAAACATATGAGACTTAAAAATCCTTTCTTTACCGCCTTCTATAAATCTTGAACTGAATCTTTTTAGATCAAAATACCATCATAAAGAATATTTATTATATTTTTTGTTATTGAATAAACTTGTCAATTACTTATATGACAGTGAAGTCACCAACTTTGATGGATTGCAATGTTAACTTGGAAGCGGACAAAGAGTTGCAGAGCTACACAGATACTCTGCCATGCGAGGAAAGCAAATAGCGCTCCAAGAAATGGCAGTAATTTAAAAAGAAATAGATTTTTAATTGCAGACATATATGAGAGGGTACGCAATCAAGAATTGTATAGCTCCAACGATTCACTAAGAACCCATCAAGAACCCCCCTTGCGGCCAGAAATATGGGAACTGAGCTTTCAAGTTTATTTATGCTTTCAAAATTTTGAAAGCATAAATAAACTTTCGCAAAACTGAAAGCGCACCACGTTCTACTCATCAAACTTTACTGCCTAGTATTTTTATGCCTTCAGTTACTTTAAAGTTTGTGCAGTTCCATGTAAAGGAACTACTCGCAACAGCTACTACCCAGAAAATCCTGCCAATGGTAAATTGATTTATATTAATTAGCTCTTGCCTCCTATTGAATCAATGATCAAATTTGCAGCTGACGAAATGAACTAAGTAAAGTCTACTTAAAAAAGCGCAGTGTCAGTCCTCTGCTCTGATCCCAGCGAACCAAATGGCATAGATAATTTCGTGTCTGTAAATAGTTTTGATGATCTGAATCAAATCCAATATCCAGTTGCCCAGTTGTAAAGAAAAATAGAATGCATAACTACTCGCGCAAGAACCTATATAACACTCCTAAACCCTTCAAAAGGAAATCACTTGCATTGAAGGATGGAATTATGGATATAATAATGGATACAATTGACATTTTGTAATGTTATATTGAATTGGTAAAATTTTCTGTTCTTTTAATTTCATCAAAGACTGTTATCTGATTATTCAAATTACATAAATAAATTTTATTCGATTGTACTGTTAAAGAATAACTGACAGCCTAAATATTTTTCAAGAAATGGCGCAATTTAAATACGAAACCAAATTGTTCTTTTTTTCTTCTTTGCATGAAATCTTTTCAAATTCATTTCTTTAATCTTTTCACATTTTTCTTTTTCTAAACGCTCTTTCTTGTTGTAAACTTTTGAGCCATGAATCAAAAATGTAGATTTTGATAAGGAATTCGTTATTTAAAACTGTCACGCAGAACTTTACATGGAGCAACTTTTTACCCTAAGCAATA
Organism: Convolutriloba macropyga; assembly: GCF_964194025.1. NCBI lineage: Eukaryota > Metazoa > Xenacoelomorpha > Acoela > Convolutidae > Convolutriloba > Convolutriloba macropyga. The sequence goes on from NC_134468.1 coordinate 7,073,671, forward strand.
GTGAAATACATCTCTGATCGTTCAAAAAAAGTTTTGCTCGATGCGATTTCCGCAAACAGTAAACTATAAAACGAAAAGACAATTAAACGTACTTTTAAAATCAAAAGTTCGTCGAAGTTGTGGAATTTGCAACATGCGATTGTCCGCAAGAAACAATCTGCACACGAGGCAACCAAGAGGAAATCAATTGCAATAAAGGATGGAAACATGTATAAAACCGAAGATGTTAAAACAGCCTCAAACAAGAAATTATGTGAAGATGAAAGTGTTCAACCTGTTAAATAATAACCTGTGTTTTGTTTTTAAGATTCTAATTCTCCTGTTGTGATGATATGTTGAATTGAAAAATTTTTGTTCTTTTAATTTCAGCAAAGACTGTTAGCTGATCATTGAAATGACATAAATTAATTCAGTAGGTTTTTTGTTAATTATTAACAGACAGCTTGGAAATTTTTCATGAAATAGCGCAATACAATCACAAAATTAAACTGTTCTTTTTTCTCTCTTTACCTGAATTCTTTCCCAATTTTTACTTTTTTTCTTTTCCCACATTCCCCTTTTTTTCTCAACGCTCGTCTTTGCTATAAACTTGTGTGCCATGAATGAAAAACATAGGCATTTTTAAGGCGTTCATTACTCAAAACAATAAGTTAGAACTTTACAAGGAGCAACATTTAACACTAAGCAAAATTGAAATGCAACACAAACAGTTTTTGGTTGTTCAAAAAAAATTTGCTTGATGCGATTGTCCGCCGACAGTAAACTATAAAATGAAAGAAAACTAAAGTGTTTCTTTTAAAACTCTAGGTTTGTCAAAGGCGTGGAGATTGCAACACAAGATAGACCGCACGAAACAATCTGCACACCTGATTTAAATTTTAGAAAGAAAAGAGGAGAAGAGAAAGAGAAGGTGGCAGAAGGGGAAGACAGTGGAGGAGGGGAAACAGTACAGGGGAGGGGAGGGGTGAAGGGAGCTTGAGGGGAGGAGAAGGAAGGAAGGGAGGGGAGGGAGAGGGAAAAGAAAGGGAAGGGGAGGTAGTGGGAGGGGAGGGAAGGGAGACGATAATTACAAACTCGAAATTGAAATCGTTTTCTGATCAAATCATGTTCATAACAGTCTTTATAAAGCTCCTCATTTGGGAGATGTAATATTTCAAGATAAATTGATGAATAACCTAATAAAAACTGGACGCCATCAAAATGCAAACCACTTAGTTTTTGGGCATTTCAATCAAGATTTCAAAAAAAACTACATTATCAACAGAACTTATTGAACCATTCATCATTCTCAATCCTGGGCTTAAACTAATTGCAACACCAAATGAAAGAACGTTAAATACAACATGATCAAAAACAACTATTGGGATAGCTTTGCAGATTTTATTTGGGAATAAATGTAATTGAAATTGCCATAACAGATCTCTGTATTATCCTAGTTTGAACAAACAAACACCTTGAAAAGGATACACACACGAAAAGAGGAAATAAATTGGGAAAAAATTGATTGAAACTAAAACAACACAAAATGCAAGCACATTTGGGAATAAACTTGTCAAATTTCGTATATAACAATGAAGTCCGCAACTTCGATGAATTGCAATGTCAACTGCGAAATGGACAAAGAGCATCAGAGGAACATAGATGCTGTGTCATGTGAGGAAATCAAAGAGCGCTCCATAAGGAGGCGATATTTTTCAAGAAGGATCAACAGCAGATGACACCAGGTATTTACACCTGCAACTTTTAATTGCAGACATACGTCAAGAAATGTATAGCTCCAATGATTCACTGACCATAAGGAATCACCCTTTGATGCCAAAAAATGGTAACTGAAGATATTTTTGAAAAAATCAAGAACTTATTTAAAAGTTTTTAGACTTATGACATGTTGAAATTAATCTGAAAAGGCATCACGTGCTATTCTCCAAAAGTGTACTGCATGGTAAACTCCAGTTAATTTAAAATTCGTGCCGTTCCATGTACATGATAAAGTTTGCGAAATTGAAGAAAATGAATTCCGTTTTTGTTGAGGAATAACCTTGTCAAATTTCTTATATGACAATGAAGTCCCCAACTTTGATGAATTGCAATGTCAACTGGGAAATGGACAAAGAGCATCAGACGTACATAGATTCTGTGCCATGTGAGGAAATCAAAGAGCGCTCCAGAAAGAAGCGTTATTTTTTCAAGAAGGATCAACAGCAGAGGACGCCAGGTATTTACACCTGCAACTTCTAATGGCAGACTTAATTCAAGAAAGGTATAGCTCCAATGATTCACTTACCATAAGGAATCACCCTTTGATGCCAAAAAATGGTAGCTGAAGATATTTTTGAGAAAATCAAGAACTTATTTGAAAGTTTTTAAAATTATGACATGTTGAAAGTAATCTGAAAAGGTATCACGTGCTAATCTCCAAAAGTGTACTGCATGGTAATCTCCAGTTAATTTAAAATTCGTGCCGTTCCATGTACATGAGAAAGTTTGCGAAATTGAAGAAAATGAATTCCGCTTTTTGTTTTGGAATAACCTTGTCAAATTTCTTATATGACAATGAAGTCCCCAACTTCGATGAGTTGCAATGTCAACTGGGAAATGGACAAAGAGCATCAGACCTACATAGATGCTGTGCCATAAGAGGAAATCAAAGAGCGCTCCAGAAAGAAGCGTTATTTTTTCAAGAAGGATCAACAGCAGATGACGCCAGGTATTTACACCTGCAACTTCTAATGGCAGACTTAAGTTAAGAAATGTATAGCTCCAATGACTCACTGACCATAACGAATCACACTTTGATGCCAAAAAATGGTAACTGAAGAAGTTTTTGAAAACATCAAGAAATTATTTAAAAGTTTTTAAAATTACGACATGTTGAAATCAATCTGAAAAGGCATCACGTGCTATTCTCCAAAAGTGTACTGCATGGTAAACTCCAGTTAATTTAAAATTTGTGCCGTTCCATGTAAATGATAAAGTTTGCAAACTTGAAGAAAACGAATTCTGTTTTTTGTTTCTGAATAGCCTTGTCAATTACTTATATGACAATGAAGTCCCCAACTTCGATGAATTGCAATGTTAACTATCACGTGCTACTCACCAAAAACTGCTTGGTAATCTTATGCCTCCTGTTATTCTAAAATTCATGCAGTTCCATGTAATAAGCAGATCACGAAAACAACCAATACCTAGCTAATCCTTCGAATGGTAAATTGATTTATATTAATGAGCGCTTACGTCCCAGTGCATCGATGATCAAATTTGCAGCTGAAGACTTGGTCTATGTAAACTCTACTTAAAGATGTGCAGTTTCACACTTCGGTTCTGATCCCAGCAAAACAAATGGAATCAATAGAAGGTTTGTGCCTAAAATTAGTATTGAGGATCTGAATCAAATGCAATACCAGTTGTAAAGAAAAATAGAATGCATAACTACTCGGGCAAGAAGATAAAACCCCTAATCCCTTCAAGTAGATATCACTTGCAGTATAGGATAGAAGTTTGAATAAAATTGAAGATAATAAAGCACCCTCAGATAAGAAATTATGTGAAGTTTTTGTGTCTGATGATGGTGTTCAACCTGTTAAATAAGTAGACCTGTAGTGTGTTTTTAAAATTCTAATTCCCATATCTGGTGTTATATTGAATTTATTGAAAACTTCTTCTGTTTTCAGCAGACGGTAAGCTATGAAATGAAAGAAAAAAACCTATTTCTGAAATCGTAAGTTTGTCGAAGATGTGGAATTTGCAACATGCGATTGTCCGCACGAAGCAATCTGCACACATGATATAATCTCAAAAAGGAAAAGTGAAGAAGATGAGAAGAGGGTGCGAAGGGGAGAGAGATAAGGGGAGGGGTGAAGGGAGGGGGAGGAGAAGATGAGAACGAAGGAGGGAGCGATAGGAGAAGGAGTGGGACGTAAGGTAAGGGAGAGTGCAAGAAGGAGAGTATATTTTTCCAAGATTGAATTGATTTTAAATGCAGATTTGAACAGCTTGCCTGATGCGATTATCTACATTTAGCAAAAAAATCCACAACAAGTTAAAACTAGGGATCATTACCTCTGATTAGGCTTAGGTCGAACATTTTGCGAAATACGATTGTCCATGTTATGCAATTTGGACACATTACAATTTTTTAACAGAGTTGATTGACATAAGTGGCTCACTAGTTGCGATTGATTGCTAAAAGTGAACATTTTCATCTTGAGCTATTAGTGTTTAGAAATTTTTGTTTGCATGTTTTTTGTGCGCACTCATCAAAAATTTTGTTGCAAAAAGACAAAAATCAAGTTATGATAACACATGAACCCATACGACAGAGTAAAATATTGCCTCTTTTTGAATCAATATTCCATTTGGCAGCTGACGAAATGAACTAAGTAAACTCTTATACTTAAAATTGTGCGGTGTCATTTCTCTGTTCTGATCCCAGCAAACGGCATCAATAAATTTTGTGCCTGTAATTAGTATTGATGATCAGAATCAGATCCAAAATCCAGTTGTAAAGAAAAACAGAATGCATAATTACTCGGGCAAGAACTTAACTAACAACCCTAAACCCTTCAAAAGGACATCACTTGCCTTGAAGGATGGAATTATGGACAAAATCGAAGTTGTTAAAGCATCCTCAGGCAAAGAACTATGTGAAATTGATGTGTTTGATGATAGTGTTCAACCTGTTAAATAAGTATACCTGTATTATGTTTTTGAAAAATGTAATAAACATATTGTAATGTTATCTTGATTTGGTAAAACTTTCTGTTCTTTTAATTTCAGCAAAGACCGTTAGCTGCTCATTGAAATGACATAAATTAATTTCAGTACCTTTTTTGTTAATGGTTAACAGACAGGTTGGAAACTTTTCATGAAATAACGCAATACAAACACCAAATTAAACTGTTCTTTTTTCTATCTTTGCCTGAATTCTTTCCCAATTTTTACCTTTTTCATTTTTACACATTCCCCCTTTTTCTCAACGCTCTTCTTTGCTATGAACTTTTGTGCCATGAGAGAAAAACATAGGTTTTGATAAGGCGTTCATTGATCAAAACTATTAATCAGAACTTTACAAGGATCAACATTTTATACTAGGCAAAAAGAAATGCACCACAAACAGTCTTTGGTTGTTCCAAAAAAGGTTTGCTTAATGCGATTGTCCGCAAACAGTGAACAATAGAAAAAAAGAAAAAAGCGTCTTTTTAAAACCCCAAGTCTGTCGAATTTGTGGAATTTGCAACATGCGATTGTCCGCACGAAGCAGTCTGCACACCTCATTTAATTTTCAAAAAAGTAAAGAAGATGAAGTTAAGGCGGGAGGGGGAGAGAGAGGAGGGAAGGGGAGGGGTGAAGGGAGGGGGAGGAGAGGAAGAGAAGGAAGGAAGGAGGGAAGGGAGAGGGAGTGGGAGAGGAAGTAAGGGAGAGGGTAAGAAGGGGAGAAAGTTTGTCCTTGATTGAATTGGTTTTAAAAGCTGATTTGAACATTTTGCTTGACGCGTTTGACTGCAATAAGCAAAAAAATCAAAAAAAATTAAAACTATTTGACACAATCTATGATTAGACATAAGTTGAACATTTCGCGACATGCGATAGTCCGTTCTTTGCAGTTTGGACATCTTACAATTACTTAACAGAATTCATTGATATACGTGGCTTACTAGGTGCGATTTTCTGCAAACAGTAAACCTATTCATCTTGAGCTATTAGTGTTTATAAATTTTGTTTGCATGTTTTAAGTGCACACTGACAAAAAGTTTTGTAACAAAAAGACGAAAATCAAATCAGTTTATGATAACACATGAAGCCATACGACAGAGTAAAATGTTGCCTCCTATTGAGTCAATGATCAGAATTGCAGCTGAAGTCATGAACTAAGTAAACTCTACATAAAAATGCGCAGTGTCAGTCCTCTGTTCTGATCTCAGCAAACGGCATCAATAATTTTTGGGCCTGTAATTTGTATTGATGATCTGAACCAGAGCCAAAACCCAGTTGTAATGAAAACTAGAATGCAAAATTTCTCTCGGACAAGAATGTAACTAATACCCCTAATCAATTCAAAAGCAGATCACTTACAGTAAAGAATGGAAGTAAGGATAAAATTGAAGTTATTAAAGCACCCTCAGATAGAAAACTATGTGAAATTGATGTGTCTGATGATAGTGTTTAACCTGATAAATAAAATACCTGTGTTACGCTTTTGAAATTCAAATTTTCCTGTTGTAATGTTATATTGAATTAGTAAAATTTTCTGTTCTTTTAGTTTCATCAAGGACTGTTATCTGATTATTGATATTAAATGAATAAAATTTAGTTGATTGTATTGTTAAAGAACAACAGACTGCAACGAAGTTTTTCCAGAAGTAGTGCAATACAAATACAAAATTAAACTGTTCATTTTTTCGTCTTTGCCTGAAGTCTTTTCAAATTCATTTCTTTTTAATTTTTTCACATTTTTTTTCCTAAACGCTCTTTCTTGCTGTAAATTTTTGAGCCATGAATGAAAAATGTATATTTTGATAAGGAACTCATTACTCAAATCTGTCACTCAGTACTTTACATGGAGCAACTTTTTCACTAAGCAATTTTGAAAGTCACCACAGTTTTTGATCGTTCCAAAAGGTTTGCTCGAGGCAATTTTCCGCAAATAGTAAACTATAACACGAAAAGACAATTAAACGTAATTTTAGAATGGTAAGTTTGTCGAAGTTGTAGAATTTGCAACTTGTGATTGTGGGCAGGAAGCAATCTGCACATCTGATTTAATTTCTATAAAACGTAAAGAAGATGAAGTGAACTTGGGATTGGGAGAGAGATGAGGGGAGGGGTGAAGGGAGGGGAGGAGATGAAGAGAAGGAAGGAAGAGGGAGTGGGAGAGGACGTAAGGGAAATGGGAAGAAGGGGAGAACGTTTTTCTTTGATGGTTTGGTTTTAAATGCTGATTTGAACAGTTTGCCTTACGCAATTGTCTGCAGTCGGCCAAAACTCCCAAAAGAAATTAAAACTGGGTTTCATTATCTCTGATTTGACATGCCCTGAACATTTTGCGACATTGCCTGTTCTTTGCAATTTGAACACATTACAACTATTTAACAGAATTGACATACGTGGCTTTCTATGTGCGATTGTTTACAGATAGTAAATCTGTTCACCTCGAGCTATTAATGTTTAAAATTTTTCTTTACATGTTTTTAATGCACACTGTTCAAAAATTTTTTTTAAAAAGGACAAAAATCAAGTTGTGATAACATATGAAGCCCTATGACAGGGTAAAATTTTGCCTCCTTTTGAACAATAATCCATTTGGCAGCTGACGAAATGAACTAAGTAAACTCTTATACTTAAAATTTCGCAGTGTCAGTCCTCTGTTCTGATTCCAGCAAACGGCATTAATAAATTTTGTGTCTGTAATTAGTATTGATGATCTGAATCAGATCCAAAACCCAGTTGTATAGAAATATAGAATGCATAACTACTCAGGCAAAAATATAATTAGCACCCCTAAACCCTTCAAGAGGAAGTCACTCGCAATAAAGGATGGAAATATGGATAGAATCTATTAAAGTACCCTCAAATATTAAAGTACCCTCAGACAAGAAACTGAGGGTACTGAGGATAGAAATAAATATTAAAGTACCCTCAGACAAGAAACTATGTGAAATTGATGTTTCTGATTACAGTGTTCAACCTGTTAAATAAGTATAGCTTTGCTATGTTTTCAAAATTTAAATTCTCTTGTTTTGATTTTATATTGGATTGGTAAAATTTTCTGTTCTGTTAGTTTCTGCAGGGAGTGTTATCTGTTATCTGATCGCTGAAATGAAATAAACAAATTTCAGTCGCTTGTATTGTTAAAGATTAACAGCGTAGAAATTTTCCTAGAAGTGGCACAATGCAAATGCAAAATTAAATTGTTCATTTTTTTCGTCTTTGCCTGAATTTTTCTTCACGTTCTTTTCTTTTTACTCTTCTCACATTTTTTTTGTTTTTTTCTAAACGCTCTTCCTTGCTGTAAACTTTTGAGCCAAGAATGAAAAATGTAGATTTTGATACGGACTTCATTACTCAAAACTGTCACTCAGAACTTTACATGGATCAACTTTACTTTAGGCAGTAGAGAAAAACCAGACAAGCAGTCTTTGATCGTTCCAAAAAGGTTTGCTAGATACGATAGACCGCAGACAGTAAACTGTAAAATAAAAGAAAACATAACATATTTTTTAATGCGTAAAATTGCTGAATTTGTGGAGTTTACAACATGCATATGTCGGCACGAAGCAATTATCACGCCTGATTCAGTTTCAGAAAAAAATGGAAGAGATGAAGGCAAAGTGGGAGCGGGATAGAGATGAGGGGAGGGTTCAAGGGAGAAGAGAGGACAAGACGGAAGGAAGGAGGGAATGGGAGAGGGATTGGGAGGGGAGGTAAGGGAGAGTGCAAGAAGGAGAGAATGTTTTTCCAAGAGTGAATTGATTTTAAATGCTGATTCTAACAGTTTGCCTGACGCGATTATCTGCATTTAGCAAAAAAAAAATTCGAAACAAGTTAAAACTAGGGGTCATTATCTCTGATTAGGCTTAGTTTGAACATTTTGCGAAATACCATTGTCCATGTTATGCAATTTGGACGCATCACAATTATTTAACAGAGTTGATTCAGATACGTGGCTCACTAGCTACGATTAGTTGCTAATAGTGAACCTATTCATCTTGAGCTATTAGTGTTGTGGTGAAGGAGTCACCAATCCCCAGGGATATTCATGAGTAGATCAAACTCATCATTATATCACCATTCAGACTCTTCCTGAACTTAAATTTTCTGTTTAAACTGTATTAGCAATTTTGTGTCACGTTGACTTTGCTCTATTCATAAAACTCACTAGCGAACTATCTCTTAGTGAACTGAATTAGCAGGTACTTGCAGGTACCTTCTGACTTTCATTTTCACTCTGCACCATATTATCTGCATGTGAACTGAATAATGTATGATAAGCTATACAACCGAATCCCTCGGTACTGATAGAATTTTCGATTACTCTGGAACGTTTTGAATAAGCCTTAACATGGCACAGTCAAGGAATTCACCTATTGGTGTACCCCTATTTTGGGAAAACGGAGCCAACCCAAAAACGAGTGGCAGACATGGTTCTCCACCTTCAAAATGGCAGTCATGGCAAATGAAAACATGCACTGCACGTCGACCAGCTCCTGAGTCGAAAACGCAAGCGAAGAAGAGGCGAGCAAAAGAGAAATACGACACGAGCGACGAAAAGTCGATTGGGAAAACGAATGTAAGCACATTTGCAACAGAGGACCGATGATTGACAGGTTTACATGGGATGAAGCTGACTTAAAAGTCAGAAGTTTGATATATCTGTCCCTTGGGACAGAAGCCACCAGAATATTTCATCAGCATACTTTGATCGATCACTGCTCCACCAACAAATTATTGCACGAGCTCGGTTTAACCTTCACTCGCCCACTCAATCTAACATTTGATAGATTTCAGCTAATCACTGTATTACAAAACCCCAACAAAAATTTGGAGACACTCTTCAGTAGATTAAGAGAGCTAGGCTCCAAAACAGCCCTAGGGAATGAAAAAGAAGACCTTTTTCATCGCAAAGATGAATCAAAGACTTTTTCATCGCAAAGATGAATAACTCGGCGATCCAGATGGAGCTCCTATCCAAGGTACGGACTCCAGCACAAAAATTAAACTTCGCATTATCTAAAGAAAGAGGTCAGGAGAATGAAAAAAAAAATTTCCGTACTTCGGCCCCAAACTGGAATAATCAAATAAACGCAATCGCAAACAACAACTCACGTCCCACCCCACGCCTGCAACAACAACAAAGCCAACAAACAAACAAAACAGAAGAACAATGATGGAGATGCGGAGGAATTTTCACAGCAGCTCGTATGAATCAATGTTCAGCAAAACAAGCTGTGTGCAACATTTGCAAGAAAGCAGGACATTTTGCCAAAATGTGCTAGTCCAAAATTCCTCCACTACCGGCCCGTCGAACCCCCCCAAAGAGGAACCTACCAACGACCCCAGGGACAAGGAAGTCAACTCAAAGTACGACAAATCCAGGAAATTCTCCTAGAAGAACAAGAGGAAATCGAGTCTGTCAATCCGGAGTCCGCACTGTATATTAAAGAACTCTCAGAGGACTGGGCCGATATAAATCACATAGCACCCGAAACATTCTCAGAAGAAAAACATATCAAGCTAAATGTATCTCAACTAAAGGAAATCTTGGTGGAAACGACAACTACAAACAAGTTTAAAATACAATGGCTAGCTGACACTGGATCCCCGAGGAGTTTCATCACCTGGAAACAAGCAAACAAAGTACTAAAGCACAATCCCTGTACGCAATTCCAACCATAAATGGGGCAAACAAAATGTAGATGTTTTAACAACAACAACATAAAGATCGAAGGAGAATTGATTCTCACCCTTCAATCGGGATCAGGGACTGCTCAGAAATGCAGAATCCTGTTGGTTGGACACAAAACAAACAGTTTGATGGTAAGAGATATATTGCAAAAACTGGGAATCTCACTACAACGAAGAACAAACCAATCAAGGATAAGTCAGTCAAAATAGCATTAGACTCGAAAAAATTAAACTTAGTCGATGCACTTGCATTATACATAACAAAAAGAAAAAATTCCCCAGGGAAATTCTGGTTCTCGAAAAAAGACCTAAAATACGCGTACAGTCAAATACCTTTAGACGATTTGATAGAAAAACTCTGTAATTTCAGTATACTTGAGGGCAGAGCAACAGGAACATATAAATTCCTAAACGGCTTCTACGGTTTAACCGACGGCATGCCAGCTACTTTCCAAAAAACAATTGATAAAACATTGGAAGGCATATCCTCAAAGTTGAGTTCCTGGATGACATTCTAGTCATAACTAAGGGAACAATAAAAGAACATGAACAGGAATTAGATAGAATACTCAAAAATCCAGATAACGAAGGTCTTGCGATCAATCTACAAAAATGCGAATTTGCAAAAGACAATATAGAAGGGCTAGGATTCACAATCACCCCTAGCGGAATTACCCCACTCATCACAAAAACAGAGGCAATCATGAAACTTGAATACCCTAAGACGTTAAAACAACTAAGGTGGTTCCTAGGGAGCATACACCACCACTACAACCAATACTAAAGAAGAATCCTGAATCAAAAACAATAAACAAAATAAAATACATCAGATAGTCGAAACCAAACATTTCGAAACATCTAAATAAACACGAGTCACATATGACGCAAGCGCGATAGGACTGGGAGCCAGTATAGAACAAAAACATAATAACGAATGGCACACAATAGCTTTCGCAAGCAGATTCCTGAAAAAATCATGAATCTCGTTACAGTACAAACGAATTAGAATTACTAGCCGTTGTATGGTCACTCGAACATTTCAAACACCATTTGTATGGCACAGAATTTACACTACAAACTGATCAAAGGGACCTACTTACAGCCATCAATGAAAACCGCGGGAATAAAGCATATCAGAGCAGACTAACTAGATGGGTAGATAGTTTACTACCCTTCAATTTCGACTTAGAACATATCCCGGGGAAAAACATGGGTTTCGCGGGTTACCTTAGTCGTCATCCAAAACAAAAACCACCCCCACCAATGTCGGACAATACACAATATATAATCAATTTGATAAATGACTTTAAGTTTATGCTAACACGAAATTCGATTAAACATATTTCGGCTAAGCGTACTTTCACAGACAGATACCATACAAACCCCTTAACAGCGGATAAATGTAAGCACGCGTATAATTACGACAACGCTCCTTGCCTTATCCCGAACAATATACAGTCGCCCTCTCTTTCTCAATCTATTTCATCTAATTCAAGTAAATCTAATCGAAAACATTTTATCCCACACAAAATCTTTCATCACTCCTTTTCAAACGCAAATCCTCAGGGATTACCCCCAAACTAGTTATCAGTCAATTCAATTTCTTTTAACAACTCGAAGGAATTTACCCAGGGATATAATACTATCCAAATTACAACTAGAAGCAGACCAAAATTTAGCACCTTTGAGCAAAAAATTATGAAACGTAAACGAGCACCAAACAATAACAACTTAATGATGAGCTCAGATAAAATTACAATCGCTACGCAAACTGATGAGGATAACAACAGAGGACTAGGACGATCGGCAATAAGACCTGACCCGCGTAACCCAATCTACCCATTGAGCAACACAATCGACATGCCGCAATATCGAAAAAACCTCAATCAAGTATTCGGCGAAGAATTCTTGGCAAAAAATTCTTGTCTGAGAATTTTGTTAACAATCCCCAGGTGACAAAATTAACTCTATATCATCTATTGAAACCAAAAAAACATAATAAAATGGATATACAAAAAAAACCCTCATTTATGCCCCAGAATAGGAAAATCAAAAAACCACATCGCCAAATCAATGTTCAAACAAAATCATACTCCAAACCAACAAAATGGACGCAGAGTACAACTACATTTACTAGAAAAAGTCGAATTAGAATTGGACAAATTAATACTAAACAAACAACTCAAAAAACTCAAAAAATGCCCCGACGACCTATTCGTAAGCCCCGTGGTAATAACGGTAAAGAAGGATAAGTCAGTCAAAATAGCATTAGACTCGAAAAAATTAAATAAAGCCATTCACAAAAACAAATATCAAATGCAAAGCATCGATCACTTAGTCAATGCAGTTGCATTATACATAACACAAAGAAAAAATTCCCCAGCGAAATTCTGGTTCGCCAAAATAGACCTAAAATATGAGTACAGTCAAATACCTTTAGAGGATTCGATAGGAAAACACTGTAATTTCAGTATACTTGGGGGCAAAGCAACAGGAACATACAGATTCCTAAACGGCTTCTACGGTTTAAACGACGTGCCAGCTACTTTCCAGAAAACAATTGATAAAACATTGGAAGGCATATCCTCAAAGTTCGCGTTCCTAGATGACATTCTACTCATAACTAAGGGAAAAATAAAAGAAAATGAACAGGAACTAGATAAAATACTCGAAAATCTAGACAACGAAGTTCTTGCAATCAATCTACAAAAATGCGAACATGCAAAAAACAATATAGAATGGCTAGAATTCATAATTACCCCTAGCGGAATTACCCCACTCATCACAAAAACCGAGGCAATCATGAACCTCGAAAACCCTAAAACGTTAAAACAACTAATTTCGTTCCTAGGGAGCGTACACCAACTGACAAAAATCATACCGAACCTCGCAGAACTGTCAGAACCACTGCGACCATTACTAAAGAAAAATCCCGAAACAAAAAACGATAAACTAAACGGGAACGAAGAACACAGTTCGGCATTTAAAAACATAAAAAAAATCAAAATACATCAGATAGTCGAAAACAAACAGTTCGATACATCTAAACAAACACGAGTCAATTATGACGCACGCGCGAAAAGACTGGGAGCCAGTATAGAACAAAAACATAATAACGAATGGCACACAATAGCTTTCGCAAGCAGATTCCTCAAAAATCATGAATCTTGTTACAGTACAAACGAATTAGAATTACTAGCCGTTGTATGGTCACTCGAACATTTCAAACAGTATTTGTATGGCACAGAATTTACACTACAAACTGACCACAGGGCCCTACTTACAGCGAACAAGTTACAACTAGAAGCAAACCAAAATTTAACACCTTTGAGCAAAAAATTATTAAACGTAAACGAGCACCAAACAAAAACAACTTAAGGATGAGCTCCGATAAAATAACAATCGAAACGCAAACTGATGAGGATAACAACAGCGGACTAGGACGATCCGCAATAAGACCTGACCCGCGTAAACCAATCTACCCATTGAGCAACACAATCGACATGCCGCATTATCGAAAAAACCTCAATCAAGTATTCGGCGAAGAATTCTTGGCTGAGGCAACACAAAAAGATAAGCAAATAGCCCCGATTATAGAACTCATTAAGGATAAAGATTGGGATACACTCGAAAAAATCAGTCCTTACGTTTACACCCTAAAACGAGACTTGGCAGTAACACCAACCGGTTGCGTACTTTATGACAATCGTTTAATGGTCCCCTCTTCGCTAAAACAGCTGGTTATAAACTCTTTACATCTAACGCACCCGGGCCAAGTGGGTATGCTCTAATTGGCAGACCTCGTAGGGTTCCCTTGAATCCATAGGGAAGTCACAGCAAAAGCCCATTCATGCGGGGACTGCATAGAGAAAGGTAAAAACCTAAAACCGGTGTTACCAAAGCAATCCCTAGGGACACTACCTAAACTAAGTGAACCAAGCGAGGAGGTACAATTAGACTTTGCGGGAGCAATCCCGTTCAGGGAACATAAACAAAAACACTACATCCTCGTTTCAGTAGATCGTCTATCAAGATACCCCCACGCACAAGTATTTAAAGATTGCGACTCACAAACAGCATTAAATTACTTAGAGGCATACTGCCGTTTCCGCGGGATACCACGGTCCCTCAGATGTGACCAAGCGCAAGCATTTAAAGCAAGAGGTTTTGAACTATTTTGCAAAAACAAAAATATCAAACTAATACTAGCTCCCGCGGGAGACCATAGAGCAACCGGAATGGTAGAAAGATTAATTCAAACAACAAAACGGAGAATTTCTGTGATAGAACATGATCCCTTATGGTCATCTACCGACCTAGCCACATTAGTAGCTAAGATAATAGAATCAATATGACTTAGTCCAAATACAACAACCAGAATTAAACCATTCGAAGCCCACTTTGGTAGACCTACGAACACAGAGTTTTCCAACATAATAACTAAACCATCAAGCCAAAATCTAGCATACAGAAAATAAATAAATATGCTTCAGATCAAGCGCCGCTACGGCACCCAGCACTACCCAGGGAAATCGTATGGGACTGGGATAACGACAGCGAACTGGAGCTCCACATTCAGTATAAAGCTCAAACTCAACCAGCCCCCAACGCAAACGACACAGATGATTCAGAGAACGCGCCGCTGCTTAGCCACAAGCGCGTTCCTGGTAAGATCATACCTGACAGGCTTGAAATTACTTTTGGGGAGAAAACTTCTACGGTAATATATAATAAGAAAAACAAAGCCCGAAAAACTCTAGCAAGAAAAGTACCAGAACCTAGGAGAGCTTTAAAACCACAATGGAATATAATTCAAGATGGAACTATAACGAACTATTCCCCCACAAAATACCACTAGACACTGATAATCGAAAAAATACGGTTATAAGGAAAAACGACCTAGCCATTGTTACGGAAACAAAACCCCGAGAATCCGAACCTGAACCAAAACCTCGATTAATACACATGGTAGCATGTAAAACGGTCGGCGAATACAAGCGAAAAAAAGAAAAAATAAAAAACTTCTGTTTAGAAGAAAAAGCAGCGAAAGCTAAGCAACAGGAAGGGAGAGCCAAACAAGCACGAGCAGTACCACTGCAAACAAATTCAATTCCACAAACCCAGAACGTCATAGATACTGAACCTCTGGGACATGCGGAAGTCGTGGCAATGACAAGAAGGAACCAACAAGCACAAAAAAGACCACGCAACACTAAGAAACAACCCGCAAGGCAGCACCAAAAACAAAAACAGCAACAACAGCCGAAACACAAGTCCCCAGGGATCCCAAAAAGACCCCAATGGCTAAAGGATGCCAAAGCACGCTCACCAAGCCGTCGTGCTCGTCGGAATTCAAGACAAAGTCGAAAGCAGCTGCGTTGCAACAATCCAGGGAATCTGAAACATGCGCAGACCGAAAGTTACTTTACTCCAGTTCCTCAAACAATAAGAGTTTTACATCGATAAATAAATCAAAACTAAAATTCTCACCGACGGTGATAATACATAACATCGGTTCCGACTCCCCAGAGACCCTGCAGTTTAAAATTCTCACCTCCTCAGATCCAAACGATTTCATGCACGACAACAACGAGCCGGCACAGGCTAGTACAACTGACCAACCATCATGCTCCTATTCACCACCAATGGAACAACGACCACATGGAACCATGAAATCGACACCGCGGATGGACAGGATAGTTACAAACATTTGGAAACAGCCGAACCCTGAGGAAGTAACAACCATCGATGATAGCTCAAATGAAGATTTTCCCCAGCCACCAATCAAGAATATCGAAGTAGTGTATCCCGATTCATCGGAGAATACACCAACTATTGACAATACAAATGTGGACGCCAATGAAGACGTCCCCATAGAAGCTCAAGAAGCCGATCTCCCAGTAAACGACGAAGACCACACAACAGCAACCACCTCCCTTGCCAAAAGCTCGATCTCGACTATTCACGCAAGCGATTTCTACAACCAAGATGATTTTATGTACCTTAAATTTCTTAACGACGGGGGTGTGTGGTGAGGGAGTCACCGATCCCCAGGGATATTCATGCGTAGATCAAACTCATCATTACATCACTATTCAGACTCTTCATGAACTTAACATTTAAGTTTCTGTTTAAACTGTATTAGCCATTTTGTATTAAGTTAACTTTGCTCTATTCATAAAACTCACTAGCGAACTAACTCTTAGTGAATTGAATTAGCAGGTACTTGCAGGTACCTTCTGACTTTCAATTTCACTCTGAACCATTTTATCTGTATGTTAACTGAATACTGTATGATAAGCTATACAACCGAATCCTTCTGTACTGATAGAATTTAATGCATACTGTTCAAAACTTTTGTTTAAAAAAGGCAAAGATCAAGTTGTGATAACATATGAAGCCCTGCGACAGGGTAAAATTTTGCCTCCTTTTGAATTAATATTCCATTTGGCAGCTGACGACATGAACTAAGTAAACTCTTATACTTAAAATTGTGCAATGTCAGTCCTCTGTTCTGATCCCAGCAAACGGCATCAATAAATTTTGTTAGAAAAATAGAATGCATAACTACTCAGGCAAGAATGTAACTAACACCCCTAAACCCTTCAGAGAAAATCACCTGCAGTAAAAGATGGAAGTATGGATAGAGCCGAAGTTATTAAAGCAACCTCAGACTAGAAACTACGGGAAACTGTCGTGTCTGATGATATATTTCAACTTGTTAAATAAATATACCTCTGTCATTATTTTAAAAATCAAATTCTTTTCTTGTGATTTTATAATGGCTTGGTAACATTTTCTGTTCTCTTAGTTTCTGCAAGGACTGTTATCTGTTATCTGACTGTTGAAATGACATAAACAAATTTCAGTCGCTTGTATTGTTGAAGATTCCCTAACAACCTAGAAATTTTTCAAGAAGTGGCGCAATACAAATGCGAAATTAAATTGTTCATTTTTCGTCTGTGCCTGAATTCTTTTGACTTTCTTTTCTCTTTGTTCTTTTTAGATTTTTCTTTTTTCTAATCGCTCTTCCTTGCTGTAAACTTTTGAGCCATGAATGAAAAATGTAGATTTTTATAAGGATCTCATTACTCAAAATTGTCACTGAGTTTTTTACACTAAACAATAGTGAGATACACCTCAAGCGGTATTTGATCGTTAGCTCGAAGCAACTCTTAGCAGACAGTAAACTATGAAAAGAAAAGAAAAAGTAAAACATATTTTTTAAACCGTAGTTTTGTCTAAAGGGTGGAGTTTATAACATGCGATTGTCCGCACGAAAAAATCTTCACACCTGATTTAATTTCAAAAAAGAAAAGTGAAGAACACGAAGTTAAAGTGGGAGGGGATGAGAGAGGAGGGGAGGGTGAAGGGAGGGGAGGAGAGGAAGAGAAAGAACGAAAGAACGAAGAGGATGTAGAGGGCGAAGAAGGATAAGGGGATGGAGGGAAGGGAGAGTGAGTTGGAGGTGAGGTAAGGGAGAAGGTAAAAAGAACAGAAAGTTTTTCTATGATTGAATTCATTTAAATGTTGATATGAACAGTTTGCCTGATGCGATTGTCTGCATTTAGCAAAAATCTCAAAAACAAAATAAAAGTTATGAGTCATTATCTCTGATTTGACTTGAGTTGAACATTTTGCGACATACGATTGTCCGCTTTTTCCAATTTGG
Source organism: Convolutriloba macropyga (assembly GCF_964194025.1). Lineage (NCBI taxonomy): Eukaryota > Metazoa > Xenacoelomorpha > Acoela > Convolutidae > Convolutriloba > Convolutriloba macropyga. Next base: position 7,091,744 of record NC_134468.1, read on the forward strand.
ACACATTATTGTTTTTTAACAAGACTGAATGACAAACCTGGTTTACTAGATGCGATAATCCGCAAACAGTAAACCTATTTATCTTGAGTTTTTACTGTTGAACAATATTGTTTGCATGGTTTTGGTGCCCACTGACCAAAAATTTTGCCCCGAAAAGTCGGAAATCAAGTTATGATAACACATGAAGCCATACGAAAGATTTAAATGTTACCGCAACTGGTAGGGAAATTTCTCACATATAAAAAAATTTCTTTAATGCTTCAAAATATGTGCTCGCAAGGCACTTAATGCGATGAACTTATGATAAATGTCAAAAACGTATACAATATGATTTCATCAAGGTTTCAAAAAAAAGTCTACAGAATGTGCAGAACTTATCAAAACGATCTCAAACCTGGGCATCAACTTAATCTCAACACCAAATGAAAGAACGCTAAATACAATTTTCTCGAAAACTATTATTGGCATAGTTTGGCCAATTTTAATTCCGATTAAAATGTAATTGAAACTACCATAGCATATCACTGTATTTTAATGGTTTGAAAAAAAATATCCTCAATTAAGATACAAACTCGAAAAGAAAAATTAATTTGGAAAAATTCATCGAAACTAAAATAGCACAAAATGCAAGCACACTTGAATTGTAGTCTGACATTTAAATGAAGAGAAATAAACCAATCAGTGAAACCGTGCTCAACACAAGAAACCTTCCGTAACATTGAAGAACTATTGATTTTTGCTCTAGACGATGTTATACCTCCTAAACAACTCTCAAAAAAACCAATTCAGAGATGATAGATAAGCAACAAGTTTGAAATTTCTTCGTTGAAAAAGACAAAAAATGTTTTCAAGCTTGTGAGTAAGTTTCTGACCAAAAAAATTGGAACCAAAGTCAACAACATCTGAATAATCCACTCTAATAACCGCCACTCATATGAACTCCTATTTCTCCGGAAGTGGACCAACGCTCATCGCAAAACAAGCTTGTCATGAGAACTTAGACTACATGAGAGAATATAGCAACACAAAATATCTGGAACCAATTACAGATATTGAAGTTCAAAAGGAAATCAAAAACTTAAAATTAAACTCAGCCTAGATCACATGGGTTTCTCAATTCTATCCAGAAGGTCTGCAAATTGCAAGAGACTCTTCTTATACACAAAAAGTCATCTAGCCAATCCGAGTACTTCCGACCAATATCACCTATAGCAGTATTTAGGAAAAAATCGCAAAAATACTCTTGCTCTCAAAATTGATGTCTTGCCTAATTGAAAACGATGTACTGTCAAAAGAACAGATCGTCTTTATAAGTAAACGATCAGCAATTTATCTTTTAGTTTGCGATAGTTGAACGCTTTCGTGACCTGAGCTCTAAAAAGAGGTTGCTCACTGCGATTCACTGGATCTATCAAAAGCATTTGATACTGTAGTTCATAGACTCTTAATCAGCAGGTTTGAGATCCATGTACTACGAGGTAAAGCATCAAATACCCTAACATCGTTTTTGAGTAATCGTAAACAATTTATAGATTTTAATGGCGAAACATCCAGCAGTATAGCGGATACCACAGGGAATGAGGCCAAAGTAAAGCAATCTGTTTATGGAAAATTGCTAGGCGTTCGTTTAGTTAAAAAGCTTAATTGTTTAGAAAGTATACAATTCACAAAATAAACAATTGAAATAAACAATTGATTCATCTCTCGAATCTTGTAGTTAAGCTAACCTTTTTGACAATCTTGCACGGAATCAGAAAACAGGCTTCTAGTCTAATTGACGTACGTGATGTATAGATTATAACACTGTATAAGTGATGTATACTCAAACGCATTCTGAAAAAGTTTGTGACAAAACCTAAAGTAAATAAAATAACTTCAGCCAATGTGGCCTGTCATTAGCAAACTTAAGAAATAAAACAACCAAACTAAAAACAAAAAGGTTAAAAGTTAAACATCCATTAAACTTTTATGAAACCAGAAAAATTCTATCAATCATATCAATCATAAAGTTAGAGCCTTCTGCGTTTATGTCCAGCTATCACCGAAGACACCAATAACTTTCTTGGGTTGTGAATCAACGAATTCAGGACTGAAGAAGCTATCAAAATCTACAATACTAAACAAAATGATCTAGTTTGAACGAGTCGTTAAATTTTTTGCCCAGATTTTTAATTAGATAATTATGAAAACTTGCGATAAATTTTTTTATTGCTTAGATTGATTGCAGCATTTGATCAATGATCGTAATAGTTTTGATCAACAGAATTCAAAATTATCATTTGGTTTGAAAACGTAAATAATAAAAGCTTTCATAAAATTATTTAAATTTTCTCGGTATTTTTTCATATTGGACGTTTTTGAATGGTGAAAAAGTCAGATCTCTCAAAATGCATTTGGAATTAGTAAACTGGTTTTGCATTTCTCATTATTTTAATTGCTCCACGGATTTTTGTATTTGAGAGGTTTGAAGAAAGATTTGCAAGCAATTGGTTGCAAAAATGTAGAAGAAGGACAAATTGGAGCGAAATATTTTTCACCTGATGACGGATTTTCCAGCCGTTACCCTGTGAAGGCAAAATTTGGTGTCATGTTTTTCAAACAGACGTAATCGTGAAAAAACTCATGAGAACGCAGTGAATACTTGACGTCAATTTTGAGAATTAAGAAATTCGAAATTGTTAAAATCATCAACTGTCAACTGAAAGATTTAAATAAATTCACATATACCTGCAACTTTTTTCTCCAGCAAAATCAATTGAGATGCGTCATTCTTAACATTCTCGTCTACTACTCCAAAAAATATCAATGAAAACCATCAACTGTCAACTGAAAGATTTAATTAAATTCACATATACCTGCAACTTTTTTCTCCAGCAAAATCAATTGAGATGCGTCATTCTTAACATTCACGTCTACTACTCCAAAAAATATCAATGAACGGCAAAAAATGAATTTTAAAGAGATTTTCGATGAAAGTAATGAATTCGTTGACACCTTAATTAATTGACAAAACACGATGCAAACCTCCATTCGAACCTGCTTTCAATGTCACTGGGTCCTTCGCTGATGATATATATATTGTGATATGAAGTCGAAAATAAAGAAAAATTACAGGCAAGTATTCAAAAAGGAAAATGAGTTATTATCAGAGTCATATCACCATTAGTTGTTGTTACTAAATTTTTCTAATACAAATGAAGTCAAAGTTATAAGAGGCAGTAGTTAAAACGAAAACGCTGTGCAGATTAGTTTTCGTCTCATTAAAAATTACCATGGCATAAGTCACTAAGGAGAACACACTTGATGTTGATACAGATAAGGATAAAAGTTCGGTAAAATTCAAAATTTGGCGAGAATTTTCATTTTCAAAGACACAAGAGCAATTAGGTATGAAATGAAAACCTCAAACTTTTGGTTAATGAATATCATTGGAAAACAAAACTAAATCATAAGACTGCTATAAAAAAATGCAGGCAAAGCTTATGAATTCATGAAAAAATTACAAAAGCACTTCGTCAGTGCCAAAAATATAATATTTAAAAAACAATTTAGAAGCAGTTAGTAACAGAGTCGAAATAGTTTCAGACAAAACCAAAACTAAAAAAAAATAACTTCTACTTTGCTACAAAACCAATGAGGCCTGTCTTTAACTAAATTAAGTAATAACTCGACCAAACTAAAAACAAAAGGGGGCAAAATTTAAAGTCCTGAACTTTTATGGACCAAAACAACTTCTGTCATTCATATCAGCCTTCAATTCTCAAGTGAAAATAGTAAAAGACTATAAATGTAATCACGTGAGAATTGCCTGTTTTTAATCACACTATATTGCAAAACCACAGAAAGTCACAAGAAAATACGAACTCCAAAGATTTGAAGTCATTAAATGCATAAGCTATTAACAAAAAAGATGATTTACCTTCACTGAAGTCTCATTTGAAAATAAAGAAGGCCAATATTTGTAGAGGCATTGTGAAAAGAGAAAAAAGGAGTTTCAGTTTTGACCAGTATTAAAATCTCACTATTTTTATTGAAAACTATGTGTCTAAATCATAAAAGCATTGATTGAAACAAAATCACGTATATGTTAGTTTTTAACTTCACCAGTAAATTGATGGCACTTCTCGCAAGTAATATTAAATTAAAAGTTTACAAAAAGAAGAAGAAGTAATATTTCAAAATTTCATTGAGGTAAGTTAATAAGTTCGAAATTGTTAAGACCATCAACTGTCAACTGAAGGGTCTATTTGAAATATCTTTTACCTGCGATGTGGCCTTAGTAAGATTTTGTCATACAAATACAAAACAAACATTATTTATAGAAAAAAATTGACTACTAAAAACGCGAAACAAGTGTCGGAGTCATTGAAACCGTAATCAATTCACAAAGAATAAACAAATCTTCATTTGAGCTCTGAGTCTTTCATCTGCAGTGGTTCCTTCGCTAATGAGGTACACAATTGAAAGTGAAAGTGATAACTCGTGTTATCAGAGTCCTCACACAATTAAAAGCGATATTCGAATAATTTCTGCTTAACACTGTTGTTTTGAAATAAGATAGGCGTTGTCTTTAATTCAAAACTAGGAACAATTTGACAAAAATAAGATCAAACGTTGCTAAATGCAAAGATTTACTAAATTTCCTTCAAAATATCATAAAAGTTTATTAAAAAGAGATCTAAAAAATTGAAAATTTAACTACGTTTGCAAATCAAACATTTTAGTTAACACCAAACACATGAAAACTTTCTTGGGCACTGAAGCAAGTTCTGAACTAAGGAAGCTATCAAAATGTACAATACTATGACCAAAGATCCAACTTGAAAGATTCGTTAAAATTTGCACTCAGAATTTAAATTAAATAATTTTAAAAATCTAAGAGCAATTTGTTAATTGGTTAGATTGATAGCATTTTTGCGCCGTGATCATATTGGTGTTCATAGCCAGAATTCAAAATTATCATTTGGCTTGAGAACGTAAATATTAAAAGCTTTAAACGCAATATATAAATTTTCTCTGTGTTTTTGAATGACGAAACAGTCAGATCTTTCAAAATGCAGTTAAAATTAGGAACATGATATTTCATTTATCAAAAATTTATGAAAAAAGAAGTTTATTCAGGCTGTAATAGTGTTGTCATGTAGTATAAAGTTTGTTATCATTGTTTATCAGAAAGTTTTGAAAGCATTTGGTTGCAAAAATGTAGACGAAGGATGAAATCGGAGACTTTGTTCACGCCGATATCTGATTTCCAACCAAAACACTAAACTGTCATCTGGAAGATTTATTTAAGTTACGTAGCACGTATACCTGCAACTTATATCTCCAGAGAAATCCATTGAGCTTTGTCATTCTCAACATTATGTCATACGGCTGCAAGAAGACCATCAATTACAGAAAAAATTGAATTTAAAAACAAAAATTTGAAACATGTGCGAAGTCGTCCACACCTTAATCAATTCACAGAACACAATACAAATATTCATTCAAACTTTCCTTCATCGTCAGCGGGTCTTTCGCTTATGACGTATTGTGACATGAGGCAACAAATAAGCAAAAATTACAGGCTAATAATATTCAAAAACGAAAATGATAACTTGTATTATCAGAGTCATGACACCATTAGTTAGTCCTTGATACCGGTGTAGAGAATTAAACAAATGATCATTTGAGCTTTGAGTTTTTCAATTGCAGTTGTTCCTTCGTCTATGAGATATTCTGACAAGAGGGCTAAAAGAAACAATAATTACAGGTAAATTATTGAAAGTGAAAGTGATAACTCGTGTTATCTGAGTCTCAATACCATTAGTGGTTATTTGAATCGGGTGTTTAGATAAATTCTGCTGAACTCTATTTTTTAGTTGAATCAAGATAGTCACTGGCCCCAACAAAAACTAGCTACAAGTTGACAAGAAAAAATCTACAAAAAAATGTTGCTAGTTTCAAAACTTAATCAAATTTCTCAGACAAATAAAATCATAGTTATAAGAGGCCTAGGTTCAATCAAAAAAACGCTAACCAGGATAACTTTGGCTTAACTAAAAAAAAATATGGCATAGGCGACTAATGAGAATACGCTACATGTTGACACAAATAAGGGTTAACGGTAGGTAGATTTCAAAATTCGCTTATAAGTGTTAAATTCAAAGACTCAATATCAATTAGATTTGAAATGAAATCCTCAAGTTGGCAAAACTTAAGAATTCATGAAAAAAATGCAAAAACACTTCGTTGGAGCCAAAAAAAATGAAACTTAGGAGAGAATTTTTTTTATTGGGCCTCATTTGAAAAAAAATGGGTCTGTCATTAATTGAACATAGAATGAAATCTCTCTAAATTAAACATACTTGTTTTTAAATGGGAGGAAAAAATCTCCCAATCATACCGAACCTGTTTGCCTTGTATTAACCCACAATGTGACTAAAGTTGGATATTGCTATGAAATTGCTATGCGGCTCCTAAAAAACTTTATTGACCAAGATACTTGCATAATCGATGAATTAGCAAAACAAATTAAAACAAAAATCGTTGCTTTTTAACAAAAATTGATTAATTTTAGCGAAAGGCAAAAATGTCAGCTTCAGCACAATTTCCGGGATACCGGACATCAAAATAGTCCTCCTCTAAACTAACGAAGATTGTGTCGGCAGTTTCAGTTATGTCTGGACGACAGATAATCTTTGATAGTGTGGAATAAATACTCATGTTTGTTGCCGTTTTTCATCTAAAATCGGAAAAATACTGAATTTAAAAAGGAAAATTAGCCGAAACATTAACCAGGAATTATGCTCAGATTTTGCTAAACATTTTTCTGAAAATGTGATAAAAACTGTTAACAATAAATCTATTGATTCTTTTAAGTTAAAGATAAGAGAGAGTCGCTGAGTGGTGTGAGCCACTCTCTTGGCAATTTTGTGGCCTGAGACCACTCAGCGACTCTCTCTTATCTTTAACTAAAAAAATCAATAACTTTATTGTTAACAGTTTTTATCAATTTTTCAGAAAAGTTTATCAAAATCTGAGCATAATCTTCGGAATTGTGAACAAATAAAGGAAAAGAGGCCACTGTTTAGAAAACTTTTAAAACTCGATGAAACCTCCCAAACAGCAAATTTCAAAAATATATTTTTAATTTGAAATTTTGCGTTTAACTTGTTTACTATTGCAGATCCAAATTTGAAAAATCAATTTTTAATTTAAATTTTGATCTGAATAACTGAAAATGCGAATTGTTTGTAAAATTCATGGTTTGCTCGTAATATACTGAAATGCAAACTATTTATAAAACTATCGGCTTTTGATCAAAAAAAACTTGCTAAGCGGGTTTAGTGATTTAGTTATATACAGAAGCGACCCATTAATAAATGCAACAGATGAAGTCAGCAAATGCAGAAAAATGTGACGTGGCTCCTATGTACATCTTTTTGAAACCTTTTTAACAATTGATACAAGGTTTGGGATTTTCATCGAGTTAACGATTCAGATTTTTTTCTTGGTTTATTTTCTTTTAATTTTGATCAAATTAGACATCTTTTGTATGAAATATGCATGAGTTCATTTGTTATCCAAAATACGATTTCAGTGACTAGAAAATAAATTTATTGGATCATGCGATCATTTCTCTACCGAAGAAGCCAATGACTAAGTTTTCGCGCGCCCGGAACGAACAAAACGAGGGGTTTTCTTTTACATTTTTTGGATTTGGTTCTTTCGTTTTGTTGCAAGAACAAATATTTCATTCGGGAATAATCAAAATCAAAATTGTCTTTATTTTGCCTAACTTGGAATGTGCTGTGCATGTTTATGCTCTTCGGTCTAACTCTTACATACCAAGACAACTTTTCAAAAATACGATTGAGAATTTATGGCTTACTTCTAGGAGGACAGCTCTGGTGACCAAGCATGTGAACAGGCAGATGTAGTACATCTCGGTGCCCTCTCTCTAGTCCTCAATACAGAAAGGTCCAAATATGTCCATTCCTGTGTTGACGAAAGGGTACAGCTTGTTTACATCTGGAAATGTGAATTCAGGCAGATCAGTTATCTTTGGTATCATGTTGACTGCCCTCCATCGTCTGCAAATGAAACAGTATTTCCCCGGAGTTTTCACCATTTTTCTCAATCCAATCGTTAGGAAAATCTGTTGCAGTTGAGTCTTCACATGTTCCACAACCTGATGGCCACAGTCATGGTGTGCCTTTTCAATCAGCAGTCTTGTAATTTTGCTCCTGTTATGGAGAACGAAGGGATGCTTCGCACTGTAGCTTAGTGGTGCCTTGTTGAGTTTTGCTCCTCCCCTCGAGAGTTCTTCATCATCTAGAAAAGGAGTGAAAGACATCAGCTTGCCTCCTTTCTCAAGATTGCTTCTCTTCAACAGTGAAGAAAATTTTCCTGAGAAAAATTCGTTTTGGGACATTGTGATGAGGTAGTACCAGGCCCTTTTCTCATCTGATGCAAAGTCGTCAGTGTTAGAGGTCTCTGGTGATTTTGTCTTCCCGTTTGAAGTTTTGCTTCGAAGAGTCTTTTTCCTGGAACACCATTCTGGCAGAGATGAGTAGTCGACTCCATGTTGAAAACTTTTCAACCTCAATTACAGGCGTTTGAAGTTCTGTCGCTTGTGTAGCCCATATGTGGGGATCACTGTCCCTGGCGAAATTTCAGGAATCTTGAGGTGTGCTCAGAACGTCCAGTGGTTCAAGCCACAGCATTGTGATGTCTGCAGAGGTGAGGCTTCGAATGCCGCAGCTAGCGGTATTCATCTTTCCAGGCATGTGTCTCCAATTGTCGGGGTTGGAATTATCATGAATTTTGTTCAATCTGTTAGCAATCTTCTGTGCTTTGTTGGATTGGATCTATCCATGGGTAGTGGTGCTGTCTGTCCAAAATGTTTTGAACTTATGGTTATTGTCATTTAGCCCTCACGGAACCCAGCTAGCTCTGCTCTAGGTATTGCCGTCTCCAATCTCAGTGTTGGAAAGCTCAGCTGCTTGATCGGTGCCACTTTTGTTTTGCTGAACACATATCGGGATGTAGAAGTTGCTGGTTCATCGCTGTTGGTTGCTCTAACATACAGTATGGCAGCAATTTCACTCATTGAGGCATCAGTGAAAGTTTGAAGGAGATGGGTTCCATTGGTTTTGGGATTCAGGCATCTAGGAATTAGAGTTGAAATCAAGCTGTGGAACTCTTCCATGCACTCGTGTATTCCTGTTGGTAGCATTCTGACACTGATTGGTCCCAGTTATTTCCGTTTTTGATATTTTTTGGAGAATGCATCTAATTTGGATGACAAGGGGTGGAACTAGTCCAACTGGATCGAACAGCGAAGCCGCCATTGATAGCACCTTTCTTTGAGTCAGCTGTTGACCAGTGTAGCGAAGCTTTGGTTTTGTGAACATGAAGTTGTCAGTTTTTGGGTCCGCATTTCACCAAGGAGTCTTTGGGTTTTCATTTCTGCCTTATCTTTTTTCGTGTAGGCTTCCTAATGTTGTTGTTTGTTGCATAGGAACTTTGTCAGATATAAAACCTGTCTGCAAAACAGTTTTGATCTCTTCTGCTTTTCTGAGGGCCTCCTCTTCCGAAGGGTAGGTCTGCGTGAAAGAATCCGTTTAAAATTGATGCATGATTACTGTGTACGCCTGTGGATGCTCTTTTTTGTGGTCATCTGCACACTTCTGCAGAACAAAGATCGCACAAGAAGGTGAACATGTGGCTCCACAAATGAATCAATTGTATTTCAAAGTCTTCTCATTGTCATCCTCTGTCCATGGGTCTTCTCATTGTCAACCTCTGTCCACAAATGAATCAATTGTATTTCAAGGTCTTTTCATTGTCATCCTCTGTCCAAAGAAAACGTAGACAGACATGGTTTTGTGGTTGGAAGCCAATCTGCATGAACAATGTCTCGATTTCCGCTGTGACTGCTACTGAATACTGTCTGAAGTGGAGGAGAAGGCCAAGCAGCTTGCAAAGTAGATCCAGACCAGTCAATGCATGCTTGAGTGAGATTCCCTTATAATTTGAAAGAGCGTTTTTGACTCTGCGGAATTTGTCCGGCTGCTGTGTGTTAATAACTGGGTAATGAGGAAGACAACAAGTATGGCCGGCCCACTTTCTGTGTGTATCTCTGAGTGTTGACTCCGTATGGGTTGCCAATGGGTCCAATTGTGAAATGTCTGGGAAATGTTGCTGTGAATGCATCTGCTCCAATCAGTGTTCCTAGCGGTTGGCCCTGATTGTTGGGAAACCTATGTTCCGGAGCTGAGAATGGTCTCTGCTGGATCTCGCTCAACATTCCAATTTGAACTCTTGGCATCCGAATCTCCTTCTTTGCTGTTGTGTACACGGAGATTTTGATCACAGGTCATCTGCTGTACAAAGCTCCTATGCCGATCATGACATCTGCTGTTTTAACTAAGTGTTCTCCATGGAGTTAATCTAGTGGTATGTTCGTGTTTTTGGTTTGTTGAACTTGAAGTGCATCGGCAACCTTCCGCGTTATTTGAGTGTTGTCAGTGTCATGTCCAGCGGTTCTTAGGTTTCAATGCAGACATTGTTTTTGAAAAGTGTTACTGGTATCGCTTGCTTTATCTGCGGTCTGTTCAACAAGTTTCCTGTTGGTTGCTGCAGGTGTAGATTTGTTGAGGAGTAGTTGCCAGCTGTTGGGCTACAGTGCTCTGATTGTTGTTCTGCTGTCTGATATTGTTGTTCAGCGTGTTCATTGGCTGAGATTGAAAACCATTTTGATTCCAGCTGCCACTTTGTGAAGTGCTGCTGTTAGAACCACCTTGTCTGTTTTGGTTTCTATGCTGTTGGTTTTAGCTTGAACTCGTCTGCTGCCTTTGGTTTTCATTATTAAAAATACTTCCATAATTTGACTGGTTTTAGTTTGTTTGTTTTGTGAAGATAATGTTTTGTGTGATTTGATTCCAGTTCCGCCTTGGTTTCGCATATTATTGCTTCTGCCTTGCATCTGTCCTATGGAGTTTTAAGTGATAAACGCCATTGCTTTTTTCCACTAAGCACATTGTTTTTGATTTAGGGCACAGAGAGTGAACCTGCTCCTTCCTGTTGGTCAAACACTGAATTTTTCAAGTATTCGGGAAAACGGCCAAATTTTTGGTTTTGTGAGCAGAGTTGAAATGACACATCCAATAGCCCCCGTTTAGAAGATTTGTTCACTCTGGTTATCTGGTTACGTTATGTTGAGATGTCCTCGCATGCTTCTGCGTAGGAGTAAATCCAATCAACAATGTGGGCAAGGATAGGCTGCAGCAAAGATTGGCTTCTTGTACGTTGATTCCATCTGATTATCATGGTAGCGTTCAGTTTGTCTCTGGTCATTCTCCAGACAGTTAAATAAATCAGATCAGCTTCGAGGTTGTAAAGCAGGTATGTTTGTACCAGCCTCCACAAGAAAAATGAGAAGCTCACAAAAGTGTTTGGTGCGTCTAATCTGAGTTTAGGCGACTTCTCCTAACTGATCAAGTTATGCAGCAACAATAAGCTGTGGTTTGCCGAATTTCCTGGTCAGTTCAGCGTTGGTTTCGTGGTAGTAGTCCCCATTGTAAGAGTATCCACTTATGAAATCTCTTGCTTTATGCGTTACAGAGTTTTGAGGGCAGGTCATGTTCAGAATGGTTTAGGAATTCTCAGGGTCTTCTGAGTCGTACGAGACAGCGGTGTTAGTTTCCTGATTGTTGCAGATTGGAAACAGATATTTCAGTGCTCTCGTGCGTAAAGGGTACTGTTTTCTCGAAATATTAGGGAAAGACGCTGCTGATGTGTTAAACGCAGATTGTGTGTCTCTGTATCCGTTCTGTATGATTTTGCTTTCTGTTTAACTTTCAGCAGGATTATATTTCTCTTTGCAGATTCATTAGAGAGTGTCAACTCTTCGATGTTATGTGTAGCTTTATTAGTTCACCGCAACTTATGTCTATGTGCTCTGTCTGTGACCTCAAGATTTCCAAAGTTTCACGTAGTATGCGTAGACCTTCGTTACTATTGCTTTTTGTTCAAAGAGGCCTTTTACTGCGTTCCACTCTATCACTTTCTAGTGAAGTTGTTGCTTGAGGCTGTTTTTTGCAGTTGATGATGCTTTGAACTTGTTTGACATGTTGACTGGGTTTCAAGACAGTCTTATTTTGCAATCATAGTTTCAAGATTATTTTGCACTGTTACTGCACAATGTTTCCTTATAACAACCCTTTTCTTGATTTCGTTATAATAAACTTATTGTTCAAATGAGGCTGTTGCTTATTGTGATTACTTAATGTTTTTTATTAATGATTTTTTGCTAATTTTGTGCTTGTCGCTATCACTAATCACTGTTGTTTGCTACAGGTGTGATGCTTCACTAATCAGAAGTTGTATGAAGTTAAACTTTTTCATTAATCAAGGAAGTTCGTACAAATTTAGATAACTGTGATGTTTATATGGTTGCCTATTTTCTTGAGCAGAAAGAACCCTAACCTGTGGTGCCTAACTTTTGATTAATGTCTGTGTCTATTGACACTGATGGGGGATAACTTCACGTTCCTATAAACATTAATGTAGCAATGGCAAAGCTGAACTTGCAACTAATCCTAAGTCAGTGAGTGTGTGTTAGTGGTGCTTTATATTTCACCTAGAGGAGGACCTTCTCCTTTCAAATTTAATGCGGAAAGATAAATATATTGTTCCAAAGATACCTAGACGCCTATCAAAATCCAGCATTCAAAATGAGACATTCAAATCTGCAAGTAGGGCTAGCTCATCTGCCGTGACTAGGCATCCCACGCAAGCATCCTTCTCAGGAGAACTCTCATCTCATGCTCACTTGTAGGGACAGACTAAAAATAAATTTGATCCATTTGTGATAGTGATGTTTTGGTTAAAAATTTGTGAATTTATCTGAACCAGAGCTAAGACATGCTAAAGTGTCAAATGTCTAAGTTCCCCCTACATAAAATCAAAAATTCTACAGTCTGAGTCGAGCAAGGCTCAGGGTCCGTTGTGAACCTAGGATACGCCAAAATTGTTGATGCTCTTCGGCCTGAGTCTTGCATACCAAGACAACTTTTCAATAATATTTGTATTTCTGAAAGACGCCACCATGGTAGAAAGTCAAGCTCTATATATACATTACAATTCGCGCCATTGGCACACAAACTTTAAGGTCAACCACTTCTGACTTCTTCAATTAAATCAACAAACATAAACATCTTCAATGGTAATAGGTTTGGCGGAATGGAAATCAGGAAATAAAAAGGTTTTTTGGAGGACGGAAACGTATGTTGGGGGAGGAAAATGTGTATGTGTGTGTTGTGTGTGTGTGTGTGTGTGTGTGTGTGTGGGAGAGAGAGAAAGTATAAAGAAACTTGTTAATTTACAGCGCGTGTAGGCACAGCCTTTGTCCTTTTGCAATTCAGCAGCCCACTTAGCAGCAGACCTAGCCAAATTGCTGTTCCATGAAACCAGATCCAGATTAGCTGCTTCCCTGTACCAGTTGTGGAAGCAAAGAGCCACAATGGAGAACGGATCATTTTCCTCAAGTTCCTGCCCAGCTTTGCTAAAACAGTTGTTGCAAAATTGCCCAAGTTGAGGCCTTCGTTCATAACAATTGCTAATCGAAAACGCCATCAAAAGACCATCAAAACGCGCACTTAGTGTAGTGGGGTGCACTCAAAAATCCTCTTATTTTAACGTCATTTGAACTAAGTAATATCTGGTCACAAAATCATTTGAACCAGCTGAAGTCTTATCAATCGTCCCTAAGCAATTTTAAGTCTGATCTTAAACAATTTGAGTAATTCAAAATGATTAATAAAAATTCGGGTATCACTCGCTTTTGGATCTCGTAGTTGGCAGATCAAAGGGTTATTATTACTTGATAATAAATGAGTATCTCAATCTGAGAGATGAATTATTATTGTTATCTTTCTGTTGTACCACAAATCTTTGACCATATTTAGAATTGATTTTTACCTTGTGTAGCTTCCTTCGTTGTCAAAAGCGCTTTGGCATGTTTCACTGCTGTACTTCAGTTCACCTTGAACTTCAAAGACAACAAATATTCCCAGAAAAACAAAATGCGGAATGGAAATCAACATGTTAATTTCGTAAAAATTAACCAACAACTTTTGTTTTAGAGAAATCTCAACTATTTGGTATTACCTGTTACAGCGAAGAACCAATTTCAAGTTTTCAGTAAGGATATTTTTATGGATAGCATGACTTAAACCCGGTCATGACTTAAACCCGGTCAGCATGCTCCGCTTCTATAAGTGTTCACTTTCCATTCAATTATAGGATATTTTGAGGAAAATGAAGTAGAACTTTACATCACATTTACCACATTCACCAACCATCGAATAGTGTGAAAAAGTAACGTCAAGAGCATCTGTGTTGACCATCTGATGCTCTGTATTTTCTAGCCGAAAAATTGGGTTTTTGATAACAAAATCCAATTTTGACTATTTCCATACAATCACGGGACGTTTTGAGAAAAAAGTAGGTTTTATAAAAACTTTTCACGTTCAGCAAGCGATCAAAACACGTGAAAGAGTAAGAACGCTCCAGCAGATAAGAAATCAAAATTTAGCGCTCACTTTGTTGATCTATTTTACCATTTTTATGCTCAAAATAGAAAGCCCCCAAACTATTTGGAAGCAATTGGTCAATTTGATTAGTCCCAGTGGGTTTTTTTTGGATTTTTTAGAATAAATTTACTCAATTAATTCAGAAAAATTTGTGAATTGCGAATTTTTGATCAGTTTGCAGGCTTTAAAATGCTCTCAATTGAATTTCGGCATAACGGTCATTTTTGAGTATTTGGTTGAATTTGAAAAGCTTATGTTTTAAAAAACAAAATTTACAAGTTATTTAAGTGTAACCTGACAGATTATTCATATCCAGTTTTGAAAACAGCAGCTAGCTAAACTCAAAACCAATCAATTAAAATTAATTAGTTCCCCAGAAAATCCGATTTTCTCAAATTGTTCGAAAAAGTTATAAATTGAAAACATAAAAGATTATGAAAGCCAAAAACAAGAATAGTGAATCCAGCAAGACCAAATTTTTGGATCCTGAGTAGTGGAATAAAAAGACCAACTTTCCCCCAACTCTGCTATTATAGTTGTTGAACGTTTGTGCAAGGGCGCAGTTTTTTAACAATAATCTCAAGACCCTACCCTTCGGCTTCGAGTCAAACTGTTTTCTGATTTGAAAAGTATCTACTTGAACACAACCATTAATTTAGTCTTTTGATTTTTTTTACTTGAACACAGCCATTAAGCAGTAAAGCTGCCAACGTATTCGTATACGATGTATAAACAAACAACTCTATGGAAACTTTTCAAGTTTGTGCGCAAAATTTTGTGATCTGATTTTCCAAATGCTCAAAACAGCTGCTTTGTGGTTAAAAAATGTTATACCTAAAATTTGCAAAAAAAAATTTCAACTATTTGAGAATCACCTCCAGCTTTGACTTCCAGAAATGCTTACAGTTTCAAAATTTTTGCAATTTGTTTTTTTCTGGTTCACCAAAATCTTTTCTTTATATCGGAAAGGTCGTATCGTGCGCTGACTTATAATAATTACTTTGATTTGATTTTTAAACGGGCAGTAAAAGACAGTGGATGAAAATGTATGAGCATTTTTGCCGTTAATTTTATAAATTCAGTTTTGCTGACAGTTTTTTAATTATTAATTGTTGTTGTTAGATTTTTAATTATTAATTATGGTTTTTATATCTTAATTATTACATATTGGTGTGTTTGTTTATTAGGTACCTCTTCTTTGTAGGTTTTTTTGTAAAAATTGCGTTCAACATTGCTGATAACTTTTTCGATGTCGCTAGATAAAACTTTGAGGGTGATTTTGGTTGTACTCCACAATTCTGACAAAAAGCACGCACACTCTCACCAAACGTCATTTTGCTACTTGAAAGGCATCCGAGAACACAAGACGTATAAATTATCAATTACGGCCCTAAGTAGGGACATAACTACTAAGATGATATATAGCCACGCCTTTCTTGGCCGCAGCCGCACTTCTTCACAGGCACAATGTTAAATCACAAATGCACCTTCTTGTTACCGATTTGAAAAGTCGAAGCACCATAAAATTTTGACAAAAAAATCATATCTCAACAAATGAACAGCAATTGAAAGCGGACTCAGTGGATTTAGTATGACCTTTCAAACTTATACTAGTGTTTACAGAGAGAAAACAAGTTAAAACATACCATCATCACTACATTTACGTAATGGTGTCAGATATAAACCATTATTTTGAATTTTAGTTTGATATTTTTGATTGCATTCTCTAAAAAACCTCGCTGTCTTTTGTATGGAAAACAAAAAAGAAGGAAGATTAAATCCTTTCAAAAACAATTTCATGGTACACCAATTTTCTGAATTGTTACTGCTTCTTGTACGTTGAACAATAGCTGCTTTTGACTCGAGCCACGTTTTTTCTTTCGACTCGTTGTTTTTTTGAGCTTGCTGATTTCCAGGTGAACCTCGTGCAAACAAGAGATTTTTTATCTACTGAATACTCTGTTTGCCCACAAAATTTTTCAAAAACTAGTCCGGAATCAAGTATATTTTGCACTTGAATAATTTTATTATTAAATATGGTATAAAAAAGTACGGTGGTCAAGATTGGTTAATGGTGCCTTTCAAGTTACAAATATATGTTTCAATTATGACAAACTTTGGCAAAAATTTTTTTCTGAATTATGGGCTCGTTTTATCATTTTGATTGTGGAAAAAAATTCTGCTAAGAGTCGGTTCAAAAGTTTTCACGGAACTGTAAAACCATGTTTTAGAATATCCTAAATCGCATTATTTTGTTTTTTTTCTATCAGCCGCCTTTTTCTTTGCCTAACTGCCTCCAATATAAAAGAACAATCTTCACAAAAAATTCTTTTTCAATTCATTCACTTCTTTACAAAATACTTTTTCGGATATATCGTGGGTTATTACTTTGCCTTGTTATTTTCCGTGCAAAATCACTTCTTGAATTTTGTCAGCGATCTTTGCGGACCACTAACTGCTATCAGAATGAAACTTACTTCCTCTAGATTCTCTTTGGTGGGACTGCTGAGCTAGATCAAAGTCAAAACTGAACAATTGAAAACGAGATGCAAAAACAAAAAGAAGGAAAATTATTTGATCTACAAAATCAATTAAATAACTAAGCAGACAAACGTCACAGCCATACGTGAAGTAAACAAATTAAAGAAACAGAAAAAAAGCATACCAAATAAGTGAAATATGTCTACTGAATTTAGGGGTGTGAACTATATATATGACAGATTACGATATGATAATTTAAGATTTACTGCGTCAAATTTTAATGACTCATTCATGACATACCCCTAGTTGTTTACTAAAAGTGAACAGAATTGAAATTTTATTAATCGAGGATTTAAAGAAAACTTCTATCTCGTATATATAGTATCAACAGTATTCTTAGCTACCCGTACCTAAGTTTCAGCGACAATCAGTACTGATTCAGAACAATTTCAGAGAAACTTCAAATTTGAGTGTTGATTCAGAAAGATTTCAGAACCAACTCTCAAGTGAATTCCGATCTTCTCTAAATCAGAGCAAAATTCAGACAAAATATTCAGTTTTATTCTGAATCAGAAGATAATTCAGAATGAATCACGTAAATAGAATTGAATCAGACAAATTCAGTGCAAAATGTGACCTGAATTAGACTCTGACTCAGTACTGAATTTGCCTTAGCAGTAGCTACGGGTAGCGACATGTCACAGTTTAAAACGTTTTTTGCAGATTTGGTAAGAGTTTCAGTAAAATTCGCCATTTAGTCTATCTTCGCAGACAAAGAGAGGTAGTATCACCTCTGGTCCTCTGGTGTTGGGTGACGTTAGTCGCTCTGGTGTTTAATTTGCGCGTTAGCAGGAGATACCAAACCTATGGTCGAAGAAATGTTGGCATGTACTGAAACCTGTGTTAATGTGTCCTGAGTAACCTCGATTGCCGTAGAGGCAGGGTTGTTTGGGGTTGAAAGTTCTCTATATCACTGGCTGCTAGAAATTTTTTAAAGTGATTAGTCCAAGATATGGCAACTGGAAGGATTTTCGTGGTTTCCATAATAATCAGGGCTTCGTCTTTTCGTCCCCTAGAGCGAGACAATAACGCGGGATTCACTGATGAAGGGCCTACTTACTGAAGAGCTGATTTAAATGCGTGCTCAGATGCTAAAATTTTTTGTTATTTATGGGTCAGTAGTTTCTTCATTTTCCTATATTGAGATTGTTAGAGCGGAGAAATAAGGTTTTTTTGTCGGCCAATTTTGGAATTGGGTGGGATATATTCAACGTGTTAAACGATAATCCTCCTGTCGGTTTTCCCTTCTTGTGATTTACACCTTTTCAACCTTCTGTTTACATTTACATTTTACATGAGCATTGATTTATTCTTCTATGGTTCTTTTATACTATATGGGGCCTCGTCTATCGCCAAGATGTTTAGTGAACTCTGGCGTTCCTTTCGCGTACCAAAATGTGCCAAAAACTGTTGCTGATAGTGACCTGTAATTTATCCAGCTCATTGATCTGCGAAGTAGTTCGGCTCGTTTTAATGATTGGCGAGCCTGCAGCAAAAACCTTGTATAAACCAACCTTCAATTTGGCGCGCTTATGTCCCTTATTCTTCCTGCCAGCTTTGGTTGAAGAATCGTTAATTGCCGTCTGTTGCTTGTCTTTTTTCTGTCTTTCGCGTCCCGAGCAGCTCTTTTCATGCCCTTTTCGACCTCAATGTAACTCCTATGGGTTCAAGTGTCACAATTTCTTTGTCTGTTAAATTTTGAGAGGCTGCATGGGTGATGGCGAGACCTATTTGGTCAATGCGTTCACGTCCGATCAATGATATCAATCCGTCCGGTACTACACTGATTTCCACTTTGAGAAGTTTTCATCCGTTGCCTAGATTACCTCAATTACCGTAAAAGGCGGAGTTGTTTGATGTTGAAAGTTTTCTACATCACTACCTCCTTGACGTTTTCAAGTTGTTTGCCAGACACTGGAGAACCGGAAGCATTTTCATAAATTCTTTAATAAGGGGGGGGGGGTTCTTTTTCATTGTCGCCTGAACGAGAAGTTAACATTGAGCGTCTATTTATTGAGGAGATGGTTAATATGAGTTTTCAGATGCAGGGATTTTTGTTACTTGCGGGGCCGGAGGAACTGCAATTTCCTCTATTGTTATTGGCAGAGTGGAGAAATAAAACTTTTTCGTCACACATTTTGCATTGGGCGAGATAGTTTTGACCTGTTATAAACGATAATCCGCCAGCCAGGTATCGTTTCTTGTGTTTTACACGTTTGTCAACCTTCTTTTTAAGTGTAATTGTTTATATCAGCATTGATCTATTCTATAAAATCTTTTCGTTTGTTCTGGGGCCTCGTCTATCACCCCTGATTTTTAGTGAAATATGTCGTCTTTTTCTATATGTCGAACCAAAATTTTCGAAATCTTTATTGCGCCTTGTGACCGGTAATTTGACCGATTCATTGATCTGCGAAGTTGTTCGGATCGTTTTAATAATAGTCTCACCTACAGCGAAAACACCGTATAAGCATTCCTAGTTCTTTTTGGTGCGTTTTTGTACCTGTTTTTTCGTTAGATTTAGTTTTCCTTACCAGATTGAAAGAGCGTTCCGGTGGCAAACTTTTATTGCTCGGATGAATTGTAAATTGCAGTCTGTTGTTTGTTCTACTAAGCCATTTGCTTCGCGTGTAGCTCTTGTCATACCCTTTTCAATCTCAATGTCACTCCTTTAACCCATTTCAATTCTTTCTCTGGCAGTGTGGGTTCTCATTTCAGAGTTTCTTCGTCTCTTAAAGTTCGAGAGGTTGCTTTGTTGATAGCCCGGACTATTTGGTCAAAGAAATCCCGCCCGATCAATCCGTCCACTACTACAGATTTTATCCATTGCTCCATAAGGATATATGGCGCTCTCCCAGGGTCTCAATTGGGTCGATTAAGAGCGTCATTAACAGATGTTGGCTCAGTTTTTCAGCACCGAAAACTTGTTAGGTGACGCGTTCAGAATACTGCATGCACAAACGAAGTCTACAAGTAATGTGACTGCTTTGTTTCCAATTGTGAGTGTCATATCAAAAGATTCTCCTTTTGACACTTTCTTTAATTACAACTAACATGTTCTCTAACGAGCATATCTAATTGAACGTAGAGTTGAACTTTTGAAAATTAATTTTCTACACAAATTAATGAAACGATCTGACAAGAAGCAATTGTTGCACTATTTGCCTCTTGCAAAGTTTTGTGCTATATGACCAGGACATCACTTTCAGCCACAGTTCGGATATTGTGATGCCGGACAACGAAAACCTGGCTTATGTATGAAGTTCTCTGAAAGCTTTTCAGATGGGCGTTAATTTTTCTGAAAATTGATAGCGTTGACCATAGTTGAAAGTAAATTTTTACTAAAACTGATTGTGGTGCTGATTTTTCTCTCATTCCCGATGCTATATTTTTTTGCCAGTTCTAATAAAATGCGAGGTTCAAAAGTTTCTTTCAGATGTTCTTTTTGAATGTCAGGGTCTATCTATTTTTTCTAAGCACGCCCCTGATCAGCGTTTCCTCTTTGTTTTCAAAATCAAAGTTTTCTGACAACCCGCGGGCTTCCTAAACACATTTCCATCTGCTTTGCCTTTCAGTTGCTTAGTGACCAAGAGTACGTGTCTGTCGAACGTGATATTTTGTTCAAGGGATTCCATAAATCCAGTGTGGTGAGTTTCCACCTCGGTAAGAGGGTTCAGCAGTTGAAAATGCGTCTCTCTTCTAGTCGGATACTTAAGAGTAGTAATGAGACTGATTTTCGCTCCAAGAATGCCCAAAGCTTGTCCCCACAAAAAGTTCTGCTTCACCAATTTATTGAAAATTTTCTTCATTTCATCTTTTTTGACGCGTTTCTAGCATTGCGTTCAGGATCTGATTGAGCTGGAAGATCCTTTAGTTGTCTACTCATAGGAAGCTCCCAAAGGCAATTGCTCATTTTTGTATTTTGGACTAAGTAGAGCATCTAAGTTGATAATTTCATTGGCTAGGGAAAGTTTGAATTGTTCTCTATTTTCCCCGATCGGGTTCAGTCCTCTAGGTTTATCCCAGAAAGCGTCTACCCTCCGAGGTGTTCTTTTGTTGTCTGTTGGCTAAGCTATGTTGTGAATTTTTATTTTTCGCTGTATTTTGCGGTGTCAAACAACTTTTTGGACTTTGTCAGCAAGAACTGCTATCAGATTGAAACTTACTTTCATTAGATTTGTCTTGGAAAAAACGCAGAGCTGGATCAAATTTAAAAATGAGCAACTGAACGCAAGAAGCAGCAACAAAAAGATTGCATATTACATGATTTACAAACTCAACTGAAGAGCTGACCAGACAATTGTTTCAACCTTGCGGAAAGTAAATAAAAAGAGAAAATAGAAATGGCGTCCGAAAAGAGTCTAGCAAATTTAGGGGTCAGAACCAAATGTGACGTAGAAAAATATTTACTGCATCAATTAGTAGTTACTCGTGTTTGAGAGGATACTTGCAAACACTTTAAAAACAAATCTTGTTTTACAACAACATTTTCAAAATTGGTCTCAGAGGAAGACTTAAATGGGTTAAATTTTCCATCACTTTTCCTAAATAGTGAACAGATCCTGAAAAAGAGCTAACTTTTTCAATGTCTTTGGGTTTTTGGAGCTTGATTGCAAGAACGGCATCAGTTTTATTTCTTAGCGGTTCAGCATATCTGATAGCCAGTGTCAGCCTGTTTTGCACTTTTATGTGCCAGTAACTTCAAACACTTATTATGTTGATGCTACAAGGGGAAGCCTTTTCTGAACGCAATTTAGGTTGGTCAAATGCGTACTACAAATCAATAAATGTGAAAAAAAATGCTGTCTCTGGTGGTTCTTTAAGATTTAAATTTAGTGAAATCTATTTTATGATTTCAATGTTCGGCATTTTTTATTTATTTCTCACATTGATTTATTTAAAACATTAGAATCTAAAGCAAATATTTTTGACTTGTCTTTTTCACAGTGATAACAAATTGAAATAAATTTTAATTTGACAGTTTTGTTTTGACCGATCACAGTTTTCAAATTGTCCCTCTATGCTCAAAGTTTTTCTTATTCAATTTTAAATTCATCATTAAGATTAACTTTCATTTTGCTAAATTTTGACGATGGTTCGACTATATAATAATTGGATTTACAAATTCTACTGATGGGTGAGGGAGCATCTAGGGCATCAATTTGATGTTTAATTGGGCACTGTTTTGCGGTGCATTCCACGGCTGACATCACAAATTGCTGTTTTGTTATTCATTTACCCAATTTGTCGAAAATAATGCATCCGATCTGAGATCTGAAACCGTCTTGTATAGCCACAAAATTTAGGTGTTCGACTGTCTTGTGCTAGTAACCAATTTACTATGGAACAGCCGATACCGGAATCCAGAAGTAATGTGCAATTGGTATTTCCAACTCTTATAGTCACATTTTCGTGCTCGAATGGACTAGTTAAAATGTCCACGCAGTTATGTTTGGATGGACAGTAGTTGTAAAAGTACTCCTGATTGCAAATCTCGATATAATGCATTGAAACCTCGACTGATGTTTTTAGGGTTTTTATATATTTTGTTTGTTGAGACAAAGTCTTTTTCCGCATACTTTAGGGAAATACTTTGTTAAACCAAAATGATCACATTTCTTGCTATTCGCTATAAGCAGGGATTGTAATCCGCGGTCCAGATTTGTCTTTCTGTCCACAATTTCTACTTGTCCGCTCGTCTCATTTGATTGTCTCGCCGAAACTTTTCTGTCATGTTTGAATTGCCTTTGAAATTTTCGATTTAATATTGCTGGCTGTTATCTTTCGTCGATTTTGCTACCCGAAATACTTCACCACAAAAATTGTCAGCTAACTCTTCAGTTGTACTGCAAAACTGCGCCTACACTTTCACCAGTCTTTTGTTTTGGGGAGAAGAAAATTTTTCTATCGAAAGTCATATTCCGAGGACAAATGGATGTTGCTCCCAACATTCCCCAATTTTTCCTTGTGATTTGTTTTGTTAACTATGTCGTGAGGATTTTTCTGATTAACACTTCGGCGTTCGTCCGTGCCAATTCAATAAGACATATCAAGGACACGCACTCGTGGCCATATTAGGACCAAGATCAATCAAAACAGAGAACGCCAGTTTTGGTCAACGTTTGCTACTTCCGTTCCGACAGAAGCTTGATTTGGTCTTTTTCAATATCTTTTTCTTGTTCTTGTGTGTTTTTGCGCTCAAAAGCAAAAAATCTATCAACGCTTGTTTTCATGTCGACGAGGATTGCTAATTTCACCTGCAGCTGTCAAATTTCCCAGATTTTTTTCTGCAGCTGTCCTTTAGGCAGTCTATTGAAGCTTCTTCCGGAAAATATTTCATCGATAGAGATTTTTTCCGCATATGTTAGCCATCTGATTGCGCCATGTCATCAACGAGAAATTCATTGATTATGATTTTAAGTATTCGCTGCGCGAAAACAATGAAAACTTGAGATGCAAAATAAAAGCTAATGACGATAATTTGACCAGTCAAAATAGTTCACTCATACGCATAGCTCAAGTAAGTAAGTAGTAGAGGCCAATAATAGACCTGTCATCTTGTCGTAATTACCCAGGTGTAATTATCTTAATTACCCCAGGGGAATGCATCCAGATAGATTATCAGCTCTAATGCACTTCGTCTAATCTTATCTACTTAATAAAATCAATCTGCAGAGCGTTTACTTTCAAACATTTCATTTAAGGATAGCTTTTTTCAATTATCAAAAAAATTTTATATTTTTGATTATTAAGGAAGTTTTGTTCCGAATACTTTCAAATTATCGGAAGTCTTTCACAAAAAAGTTCTTTGAATTTTTTCTTAATATTTCAATTTTTTTTAATTTTTTTTACTCCTGAAGATGTGAAAGTATGCAAGAAACCAATTTTTGCGTAGTTTTTTAGGTAAATTCTGGTTTGATTCTCGGTAGTTTTAGTTTCAAAAAGTTTTATGTTTGAAATTGTACGTTACAGTACAACTTTAGAGGGTATATTTCAAAATGGAATTTAATGGTGGTAATTTCACGGTCAGTTATAGATTATAGGTTTGGGTTTTTTGTTGTTTTAGTTTGTGAAATCTCAAAGTACAAAATATTTTTTTCGAGAATGGTATGCTATATCAACTGTCTATATGTTGATTTTAAACAAAACAATTGATGGTGATTTTCTTAACCCTATGAAGTTACACTTTTTGGTTTTCCGAAGTTTCAGTTTTCGAAACTTTAAACCTCAACCTACTTTTCTGAAAAGTTGTGCTACAGTACATCTTTATAGCGTAAATTTTACGCAGAATCCACTGGAAATAATTTAAAAGTCGTGAAAAAAAGACAAATTTAATCAAGTTTTAGATTCTGAAACCCGCAACCAAAAAAAGTTTTTGGCAAAAAAAACTCAATTCTTGTAAAAAAAAACCCAAATCTTGCAAAAAAAACCATTTCATTTCCAAAAAAATACCCAATCTTTGGCCAAAAATACCCAATTATTGCCAAAAAGTTCACAATTCTTGACAAAAAATACCCAATTCTTGACACAATGTATCTAGTTCTTGCTAATAAATAACCTTTTTTGTCCAAAATGCCCTATTATTAACAAAAAATTACCCAATTATCGCCAGAAGTTTCCCAATTCTTGGAAAAAAAACATCATTATTGCAAAAGTGCCCAACTATTGCCAACAAAGCCCAGTTCTTGGTTAAAAAACACCCAATTCTTGACACAATACATTTAAATATTACCAAAAGTACCCAAAAAAAACCAGAAATTGCCAAACTCTTGCCAAACCGAATCAATTCTAGCCCACAAAAATCCGTTTCTAGACCAGAATTACACAATTTCTAGCAAACATTAACAAATTCTTACGAAAATCTTCTACATTTGGCTAAAATACCTGATTCTTGCCAAAAAAGAACGCAGTTCTAGTAAAAACTTCCAGCTACTTGCCACACAAAAACATACAAATCTTGCCAACAAATACCCATTTTTACCACAAAGTAGCTAAACTTTGTCAAAAAATACACAAATTCTACCCAGTTTTCTTTAGGATTGTCAAAAAACACCCAAAATTGTAAGCAAAAAAAATTACGAAATTTTTATTCATAATATATCAAAAATTGGACAACCATGCCATCATCTGTATTCATCTAAGTTCTTTCTGACCATCCAATTCTTTAGTGACCTTACAAACATCAACTTTTGACATCATCTTTTGTGAAGACGAATCTTTTCAGGTGATTGATATACGTTTAATAGGCTCAAAATTGTCACGAATTTTTCACTATTGTCCATAAATACTCTTTATATGTAGCAGTTTAATCATATTAATTTAATAGTTACGTCCTACTATCTTCACAATTACGAACAATTAGGTGATCTCATCCTTGTAGGAGGGCCACTGACCTCTTTGGAACAAAAGTTTTTAGTCCACCTACGTCATATGATTCCTACATTTACGGATATCTAGGTATTGTATGGGCTCACTCAACTCATGTAAACAAAAAATAATCCATACTACTTACGATATGATTACTCTTACTTTTTGAAAACATGCACAGCTCACGTGATTGAGTCTGACTCCTAAAATTGTAATAATTACGTCACTATTGCATCATAATGACGTCTTTTTTAATATAGTGGGCAAACAAAAGTCCAACTTATTGTGCCTCTTTTCCTTATTTTCAACAAATCAGCTATAGTTAGCTTTTTCATTCTTTCCGGAGACAGTTTCAATCTCCTTTTGCTACAAAAGTAAATTGTCAACTATAAATTTTCCGTGAAGATTTTACATCTCCAAGACATTTTTCTATTTTCCATTCCAGGTAAGTCACCTCTGTTGTCAAATATAAAAACAAACCAGAAAAAAACTGATAAATGGCTATAATAATAATCGTACTCATTCGGAAATGCATATTAATTCTTCAGAGAGAAAGATCTTGCAATACCTTTAACTTTTGTTCATTTAGGAGTTCAACCGTCTTCATCCAAAAACGGCTGGAGTAATTAATATCAAATATGTGAAATTGAACAAAAATCTCAAGGTCCACTGCTTCTTCCCCGATTTAAATGACGATGTAGCAATTATAAAGGAGAGACAAACGTGCTTCGCCTGCGGTCTCTGTACCATACAAACAAACATCCGTACACTTCTTACAAGAACCTAACGAAAGCACAACTTTACACGTCTACGAAAAACATGGAACTAAGCAGATCAGTCCGTGCTCAATTCTGTGATTATGATTTGTCTCACAGACTAATGTATGAAATTCAACTGGCATTTTTTGAGGAGGAGAGGCAACTTAAATTGATAAGATGTGTGTCTGAAGAGTTTCGAAAATTGCAGGAGCAGAAGCCTGATCGGGATTGTGACGAATGGGAAAACGGATTATTGACGGAGAGTATTATTGCAAGTATAAAAGAAGAGAACGCACTTGAACCCAATGTTGTCAATGAAAAAATTGACAAGGCAACACTCTTTTTGAGTTTTTCTAAAGAAACTGGACAAGGTACCATGAAAGAAGTACAGGGAGCATCGACTGTGAAAATACTTCACTCATGTCTGCCAAAAACGTCCTTAGTACAGTAGTCAATGAATTTGTAGGTTATCAAGATCATATTTTCTCCGTATATTGATCATATCCAAGATCATATTCTTCCGGCGTTTTGTTCACAAAAGACTGTCAAGAGAAGGGCTTCTGTTGTCAATAAAAAAACTACAAATGGTGATGAAAACGAAAACAAATTGTGTCCTCCATCGTGCAAATGGAGACGAGCAGCTGAGTTATATAGTAACAAAAACAAGCAAGCTGAGAATTTATTCCTGTGACTAATTATTTGTTTATGTTTCCGGTTTAATTTCAAATCTAAAGCTTGTTTTTCTGAGATGACTAACTGATTGGTTAATTTGCATTTTGTTGTTTTTAAGCTTAGAAGAAGCTGAATTTCACGTATGCTTAAGAATTGATACTTTGATACTAATTTTTAATTGAGTTTTAAAAATGCATTTTCGAAATCATTTTTGTTTGTTTTTATAATAATTTTTGTTTTTGTAATGTCTGATTCTTTTCAAAAATGCCGATTAACGTCGAAAAATGCTTGTTTTTGAAATATCTGTTTTTTTTCAAAGATACCGTTTTTTTGGCTTCTGCGATACACTCCCCACCGCTGCTTTGAATCGTTTTTTCAGAATGCTGTTGAGGCTTGCCATGAAGGAGATCAGAACAGAGTCAACTGTCGCTGCAGAGACCATAAAATTGATTGGAAATAGTTCATCTGGTAATCAGATAAAAGACTACAATCGACATACGAACACAAAATATGTGAAAGGTTCTCATGTGGATAAGTTTGTTAACAACAGGTTTCTCAGGTCCCTGAATGAGTTGCCAGAGTACATTTATTCGGTAGAAATGAGCAACACATTTCTGTTTTACCATCCTGCACGAGAACGTTGCAAAAAGCAAGCTGCCTTTGAAAAGAGATTACCTGGTCTTTTGACGAAGAATTTCTGGTTAAGATTTTTTAGATAATGATACACATAAAAATCATTAAGAATAAAATATACAATGTTTTTTAAAAAGTTAAAAACGTTTACATCATTTTTTATTGTTTTGAAAAAAATGTTGATTTACTAAACTAATTTTTTTAAGCGTTGTTTTTTTACATAAGGTTTTTTTTATATAAGATGTAGATTTTGATATTTTTTATTTTTCATTTTTCCATTTGTCAGCTTTTAAAAATTTTTAATGTTAAATTTTGACGATAGTAATTTTCTTTGGAAAATTTTCTTTTTCTAAAAAAATTCTTTTCTTAAAAATTTTCGCTTTTCTCATAAGGTTTTCAGCAAAAAATTTTTCAATTTTTTTTCTCTGAAAAAAAATATTTTTCTAGAATAAATTTTCGTTCAAAGATGTCGTTTTTAACATAGGGTTTTTAACAAAAAATGCTATTTGTGTTGTTATTCTATTTGTCCGTTTTTCAGGTTCTGAAGTTTTTTTATGTACAATTTTTAATTTATTACTTTTTTTGAAAAAAAAATTGTCTTGATTAATTTTTATTCCAAAAAAATGCCGTTTTTTACAAAAAGTTTTTTACAAAAAATGCACTTTTTGTTGTTTTTTTTATTTCTCGGTTTTTTCATTCTTCAATTTTTGAAGTTTTTTATGTAATATTTTCAATTGAATTAATTTTTTTTAGAAAAAGTGTTGTTTTACTAAATTAAATTTTTTTTTCAAAACTGTAGTTTTTTAATAATATTTTCAACAAAAAATGTAGAATTTTTTATGTTTTTTATTTTTCTGTTATTCCAATTTTCAGATTTTGAACTTTTTTCTTGTGAAATTGCCCATTTGTTGATTTTTTCAAAAAATAAAATGTTTTACTACAATTGTTTTTCTTTCAAAAATGTTGTTGAGGGGTTTTAAACAAAAAATGCAATTTTTGTTGTCCTTTTTTTCTAGTTTTCCGTTTTTCAATTTTTGAAATTTTTCTATGTAAAAGTTTCAATTGACTTATGTTTTTTGAAAAAAAATATTGTTTTACTAAAACATTTTTTTTGAAAAGTGTCTTGTTTTACAATGTTTTTAACAAAAAATGTAATTAAAATGAATATATTACAGTTATAGAGACCTTATTGGTTAATTTTGCGGAACTCTATAACTAATAAAGCTTCTGATGAAATAGTTATTTCTTGTATTTTTTCTTTTTAAACAATTATCTTTGGGTAATATCATATTTTTCTTAAGAAATTCTTCTCTCTCTCTCTCTCTCTCTCTCTCTCTCTCGTTCTCTCGTTCTCTATCTCTCTCCCCTTTCTCGTTCTCTCGCTCTCTCTCTCTCTCTCTCTCTCTCTCTCTCTCTCTCTCTCTCTCTCTCTCTGTCTCTCTCTCTCTCTCTCTCTCTCTCCCTCCCTCTCTCTCTCTCTCTCTCT